>NC_056737.1:1261407771-1261707771 GCF_019279795.1 Protopterus annectens
AAAATAAGGGGAAACCGACTTCAGACCCATATAAAGATATGTAATATTAACAAAGAAAACTTAACAAATTGAAATAAAAACAAAAAAATATACTGGCTGCGATGGTAGGATGATGACACAAGCTAATTAGAAATATGCCCTCAGCACCGGACTGCTGTTTCAAGTGCTCCTGCAGAACATATATTACTAGTGATTGACTTGAACTGCCCAACCTCCTAACCTACAATCAGCTCTGCCTCTGTCATTCTATCTATTACCTCCCCAATGAGTGTCCTGCCCTCAAAAACCTAGTACAACATCATTCAGCAAAAAGGCCTCTTAGATCATCAAGCAAACAATACTAGAAGTCACCAACAGCTACAATACCTTTGGAGATGCACTATATAGTAGTTCAGTGGCTAAAAAATGGAACTCTGTCCCCACTAGCATTCAAAACACATGATCCAAAGCCTCCTTTAAAGACCTCATCAGGCAACATCTCACGCAAAGTTGGCAGTGCCATGATTGCTCCACAGGCTAGTGAAAGCGGATAAGGTACACATACTAAACCTAGAGTACTTGATTAAGATTGAAAACTATTCTCACAAACACTGGCTAATCTACAATGTATGTACTGTATCTGTGTACTATGTATGTATTCTACCTATGTTCCAAATTTCAGCTGTACACCACAAATCTATTAAGTACCTTTATTTTTAAATTAATATTTGTTTGTTCTCTTTAACTGTTGATGTGCTGCATACCACTGTAAAAATATGTCTTTTGTAATTTGTATGTATACTGATCATGTCTAAATGTATCTGTAATTTTTCTATGTGGACCTTTTCTCTCTGGGCCTCTGCTGAAAAAGGGCCTTTTCGGCTCAGTCAGACACCCCCGGTTAACAAATGTAAAATAAAATAAATAAACAGTGCTGTGGTGAGAAATCTCACTGAATCACACCTACATCATGACTCATACATAGCAGCAGCAGCAGCTAAAGCTGTGAGGGTGACAGAGAATGTGGTTACCTAAGAAAGACTTCTCTGAAACACAGTAAACTTGCCTGCAATACATGATATCTAGATCAGAATGTCTGCGGAAAGTGTGACAGAGCTCCAAACAGCTAGAGTGGAAATTATTTTGTTAAGCTGTCATACCCTATTCTAGTACCTCTGACCACCTCACCAACCCTTGGCTACTGAAAAGTAACTAAACTTGCCAGCAGTCTGGTGAAAACTGTTTAGAAGCCCAAGTACTGTTCCAGCAGAGAGAAGAGGAAACAATCTGCCTGACTTCCTCAATATTTTGTACGATAATGTTAGAGTTCTCAGAGAAAATAAAGGTAAGTTAAACTTTCAAATGCAGTTGTCATGATTCAACATTATGAATAACTTCAGCTACAAACCATTAAAAACAAAGGAAGAGAAAGTAACCAATACTCATGAACACTCAAATGATCCACACATTCCAAATATATCAACACGTGTGATCAAATATCTTCATGTGTTTATATTATAGCAATAACCCACGCCTGGGTGTGGGTAATGCTAAATTTACCCACGGTTGGCGTGGTTTGGTCCCGAGGGTGAAGCCCGAGGGACCAAACAAAGCCAACCGTGGTAAATTTAGCATTACCCACACCCAGAAGTGGTTATTGCTATTATATATGACATTATTTAAGAAAAGAAACTATTACTTTTCTTAAATAATGGCATAGTATAATGCCTGTTTACTGCCCTTCCGCAGATGTCTGGCATCTGCGGTAGTTCTGATGTACTGCGCCTGCGCAGTACATCAGAGTTGTGAGCAAGCAACGGAGAAAGCAAGATCTCCGTTGCTTTTTATGTCTCGCTATGTTAAATGAGTTTAACATAGCGAGACAGTTTTAAAATAAGCAACGGACATCTCCGTTGCTTATTTTAAAACTGTCTCGCCATGTTAAACTCATTTAACATAGCGAGACTCTAAAAAGCAACGGAGATCTTGCTTTCTGTTGCTTTTAAACACTGTCTCGCTATGTTAAATGGGTTTAACATAGCGAGACAGCTTTAAAATAAGCAACGGAGATCTCCGTTGCTTATTTTAAAGCTGTCTCGCTATGTTAAACCCATTTAACATAGCGAGACAGTGTTTAAAGCAGTTATACTAATGGAAAAAAGTCCGGGCGACCGGACCTTTTTCCATTAGTATAACTCGATTTACAACGGGCACGCTGGCCAATCAGCGTGCACGTTTTGGGGGGGTCATGGTATAATATACGTCTATGTATGGCTGGGAAGAAATTAGATAATGATGCTGGATTTATATTCAGGAATATTCTGTAATTATATGAAAATAAGATTTCTTACATATGTATGAAATTATAAGTTATGTACTTACCATAACTAGGCATCTGTGTTGTTCATTTTCATTCTTCCTCACTTATGGGTTACAGACTCTATCCTTGGATCCGACTCGGCCACATACGTCAGACTTCGGATCCAACTCTTGAGCTCCTCCTTCTACCCTTAATGCCTTAATCCATCCCTATTGTCTCAAATCAAGTTTACTGCTCTATTTCCCAACAATAGAAGAGAAACAGATATAGCCAGATAGAAAAGGCAGGGCTCAAACATGGAACTGTAGGTTCCAAACACAGTCCAATAGGTCCTTCCAGAAAAATATGGATGGGGGGTGGATGGGAGGAAAATGGACAACAGAGATGCCTATTTATAGTGAGTACATAACTTACAAATCTGATGATGTACTTTTCATTCTTCCTCACGTATGGGACAGAGTCCCCAGATATGTTGACCTTGGGTGGCCCTCATGGAAGGATTCCGGATACTGCTGAACCAAAGGAGGCTCAATTTCTAGATAATGTCCAATTTGTAATGTGAAACAAAGGCATGAATCTTGGATCACGTAGCTGCTGCACAAATGTCATCAATAGATGTTCTTGACCAAAACGCAGATGAAGTAGCCAAGGATCTAGTTGAATAAGCTTGGGGAGGTTTTGATAATATCATACCCATCTGAAAGTAATATACATTCTGCAATCCATTTAGCTAGGGCAACTTTAGAAACTGGTTGGCCTACATGATTTGGAGAGAAAGACACAAAAAGATGGTCTGCCTAAACTGTTTTGTCCTGTGAAGGTATAAATGTAGTTGCCTGTGCACATCAGTGAGGTGTAGCATGTACTCTCCTTTACTGGAAAAACTTGGAAAGAAAACTGCCAAGTGAATGGATTTAGTTGATGTTGTTTTTAGAAGCCACTTTAGGTAAAAAGGAAAGGTTAGTTCGCACACAAAGTCTAACTTATGAAAAACAATGTAAAGGATTTTTGCTGAAAGAGCCTGGAGTTCAGATATTCCTTTTGCCATATTTATAGCTACCAAGAAAACTGTCTTCCACAACAGAAATTTTAGATCAGATTTGTCTGAAGTTAAAAGGGTTTTTGTGTTAAACCTTTAAGTACCACAGTAAGATCCCAAGGTGGTGAGGGATCCTTTATTGGAGGTTTCAGAAGAAAAATGCCTTTCATAAAGGCTTTACAAAATCTAGAGGAAGCCAAGGAAAAGATTTATTCTGTGTGAACATTTGAAATTGCTGCCAACTGAAGTTTAACTGTAGAGAAACTAGCCTCATCTTTGAAAAGAGTTGTCAAAAAAATGAAGAATAGCAGAAACTGGTGCACTAAATCGATCAATCTCCTTATCTGATGTCCAAATAAAGAACCTTTTCCATTTACTTTTATAAACTTTTTTTGGTAGAATCCTTTTGTGAAGCCAAAATAATGTCACAAACTGGGGAATACAGCCTAGTCTGTCTATTACTGGAAGTGGAGAAATCATGCGGTCAGCTTGAGGGTCTGAATGTTGAGGTGTTGAATCCCCAATGGGAGGGTGGCCTAATGGTTAAGGTGTTTGCCTTACAAACACAAGGTGCAGGGTTTGAGTCTCACAAGGGATAATTGGCTAGGCTTACAATGGCTCACAAGGGCAGTTAGCTTAGTACTAACCTATAAACCTATAAGAGAGGAGACCCTGAGTAGGCTCCAGTATAAATGGAGGATAACGAAGCAGAGACCGTAGAAAGGGGGAACCATACTTGCTGAAGCCAGAAGGGGGCAATGAGGATTACTGAGCTCTTCAGCCTTCTTGCTTTGTGCAAAAATCTTGGAATCAGGGGAAGAGGAGGATAAACATAACGGAGAACCGAGGGCCAAAGGTGAAGAAGAGGATCTCTCAGTGACTCCCCCTGAGGAGGGATCAAAGCAAAGTACTTGCTGTACTTGTTGTTGAGAAGAGTGGCAAATATGTCACAGCAAGGCTGGCCCCAATGCTTTTTTGTCTGCAAGCATGCTGGTTTTCCCTGGAATGTGCACCGCAATTAGAAAGCACTCTGATGACTTCCCAAACCCTCATGGCCTCTCTGCAAAGTGGAAAAGATAGAGTTCCTCCTTGTTTGCTGATGTACCAGACTGCAGACATGTTGTTGGTCTGAACTGCAATAGTCCCAAAGGGAAGAACATCTTGAAATGCCTGCAATGATAAAAGAACTGCTCTAATTTCTAGGACAATGATATGCAAGTTGGTCTCTTGGGCGACCACATGCCTTGGACAGTTCTTCCCAAGAAATGCCCCCCACAACCCCAGATGAGAAGTGTTTGTGGTCACTGTGGCTACTGGGTTCGGCAGAACAAAGGGTCTGCCCAGAAAAATATCGTCAGCCAGTATCCACCAGTGAATGTGTTGTTTGCAAATCGGGGTGAGTTTTGCTTTTAAAGACGGGGGTTGATATAGAACGGACCACTGTACAGCTAGAGTCCATTGGCGGAACAGAATAAAGAAGGTGCAAGAGGGAGCAGTGCTATGACAGCTGACACTGACCTAAGTGCTTGAAACGCTAATCTTGCTGGAGCAGATGGATGAGCAAGGACAGCCTGAACCTGATTTCTGATTGAAGTAACACGGTGTACAGGTAAAGATGCTATCTGCATTGTTGCACCCAAAACTGTCCTGAGGAATTCCAAGTTGTGAACTGGTGCACATTATGATTTGGCACAATTTATCGTAATGCCCAAAGCATTGCAAATCTGGAGCAAATTGTCCCTGGCATGTTGTAGTTGATGCCTGGAGCGGGCAGTGAGGAGCCAGGCATCCAGATATGAAAACACCCGCAATCCATTCAGTTTTAAGTGAACTGTGACTACTGCCATGTTTTTGGTAAACACCCTGGGGGCTGCAGTGAGTGCAAAGAGCAGAGCTCTGAATTGGTAATGACTGGCCCCCAGCCAAGACCAGAGATAGATTGTTTGTCTATTTGAATATGATAGCACGTGTCCTGAAGATCTACAGAACACAAATTGTCCTTGCGCAGAAAAGGCAGGATGGACTGAACCATAATCACTCGGAACTTCACTTTTGTTTACATACTGGTGCAATCTGCTTAAATCCAAAATGGTTTCTGAGGTCCCCTGTTTCCTTTGGCACTAAAAAGAAGCGTGAATAAGTTCCGAATCCTATCTGGTTGAATGGGACCTACTGGAGGACTCTTATTTCTAGCAGCTTTTGTATTTCTTGTGCTGCAGCCCTCCTCTGACTATGTGGAACATTGGAAAGTTTCTTCCTCTGACAATGAGGAAGAAGGGGAAAATGGTGTGAAATAACTTCTGGAAATTATTCTTAGCACCCATAAATCTCTTGTGACATTTATCCAGGCATCTAGGTGGAAAGAGATCCAACCTCTGACTGCCTCCAGAGTTGGACAGCTGGGCAGCACTTCAGGACCGCTAATAGGGCCTGTCAGTCTGTAAAGGCCTGGTTCTGCAGGCCTCCACTGACTCTAGGGTGACATCTACCATTAAAATTTCCTCCTCTACCTCTGGAAGACTTTTCCACATGGAAATTTTGGAAAGGTCCCTGAGATTTATGGAACCACATTTTCTTACCACCTCTCTGGTTCCTAGAAAAGGTCTGCTGAGGGGTAGAAAACTTGATCCTCATGACAAACAGGGTCTTTCCTTCTTGTTCACTGCAGGTAAGCGTATCTTTTATTGATGGCCGAAACAAGGAAGTAGCATCAAGTGAGACATTAACAAAGGACATCTTAAAGGGCTCCGCAAAGTCGCATAGCCGCATCCAGGCATGTCGCCTTATGGCAATGCCTAAACCGGTTGCTCATGAGGTCCCTTCAGCTGTGTGAGAGATTGACCTCACTGAAGCATTTAAAATAAAAGAGTAGCCATTTGAGAAGAAGTCATTTTGAAATGCTCAGCAGACATGGATTCAGAGAGTATTTGATAGTTCTTTAGTCAAATCTATCTGAAGCCTAGTAAAGTGCACCAGGTAATTAAACAACCTCAGAGTGAAGGTAGCTGAGGCAAATGCTCACTTTTCAAATCTGTCCAATGCTTTGGACTTCCAGTTAGGCAGATAGACAAAAGATCATTGTTCTGCTAGCTTTTTCGTAGTGGCTGCCACCACCGCCACAGCGTCAACTGGGATTCCTTTGTTGCAGTGTGGTCTGTCTGCAGGTGGGGCCAAAAGCTTGTCAGGGAGCTTGGAGATGGGCTCGACAGTATCAGTCTCCTTCCATGCCTGATGGGAAACCAGATCAATAAATTCATCTGCTGGGAGAGAGGGGATAACCAAGACATAGGTGGGACAGAACCAAAAGCCTCCAAGAATACCAATTCTTCAGGAGAGGGGGTTTTGGATGACCAACCACCTTGCTGCTTCAGGATCTCCAGAATATCTCCAAAGGACATGTCATCTGTTGGTGATCTGGGGGACCCTCTCCATCAAAATCGGTATCTTCTGTGATACACTCCACAGGGGAGTCTATGTGTCTCCTTTTACAAGTCCTCTTCCAGGGCACCTCTTCCATGGGATGTTCTGGAGAGGTGTCGGAAGACAGGGGAAGTTCCTCCACTAGAACTGGCTGGAGACTCACTGGAACTGGCTATCCATGTGGAATATGTCTGACTGACTCAGAGTGTCGAACCAATAACAGTAAAGGGGTAGGATCTGAAACAAGAGAAGATGGTTTTCTCTGGAGAGAAAAACCCTTTCCATCAACTCAGAAGTCAACGGACCAGGAGAAGTCCCGACCCACCCCCTTGGAGCAAAAGTTTCCAAGGAAGGTAGATCTAGACCACTGTCAAATCCAAGCTCGAATTGTTCAGGGCTGATGCTCTGAGGTAATGGGATGGATCTGACAAAACTGGAGCCGAACCTACCCCCTCAGATCTGACACCGACAATTCAGCTCCAAGACCCGTCCTGAGCCAAGGGTACCAAAGTAGAACCTGTCAGGGAAACAATCAGAGTGCAGGAAGAAACTTTTCTCAGATACTATGCTGAGTCTCTTGGGGATCTGGATCTCTGGGCTCTGAAATCACTAGACAGATCTGAGAAGGAGAAATAATAGTCTTAGACGTAACATGCATACTCACAGGTCTGATAGGGGACCTGGGCTTGTAAGACTCCCATCCGGTTCTGAGCTCTGAGAAACTTTCGCATCATCCTGTCCACATCTGCTTTTGATAAGCTTCTGAAGGACCTAGACGAAGAGGTGGAGGGGGGCCTGAAATGCTTCTGTGGTGTTTGGAGAAGCTTAGCAGGCAAGGCAAGAGATATTGGCTTCATAATATATTTGGAATTCGCACTCCTAAAGAATGTACCTGGCTTCAGATCTGATGACTTAGGATCTGGGCAGTCTTTTGGACTGTTCGTAATAACTGTAGGAGCCGAAGCCTTAGGATCCAAAGGCTTTGGATCTAAATGTTGAAAAGTCTTCTGATCCAGATGTATCAGATCCGAGAGCTTCCTAGTCTTTTTTGGCAGCTCCAACACAGACCTAGGGGACTTCAAGGGAGAACACTTTTGGTGCTCCAGAGGAGCAAACTTACTAGGTTTGGAGGGGGGGGGTGAGAGAAGACGACCCGTTAAAATAGGTTTATTCCTTCTGTCTGCCCGAGCTCTTGGATTAAACATGCTGCATATTCTGCACAACATGTCCAAGCTCCTAGTTCCAAAGCAATAAATGTACTTCTTGTGGGCATCCGAGTTTAGGATCTTATGCTCACAGGAAATGCATTTTTAAAGCTCGTGGATTTGTCTGACATAATTTAGATAGTGAGGAAGAAAAAGAAAAGACTACCGAGAAAAAACAATTGGTTAAGCAAGTTTTTCTTTTTATTAAACCAAAGAAGAGAAAATAAACTACCAACTATTGTAGAAAGAAATACCCAAAACAGGAGGGTAAGAGAGAGAAACAACACCAGCAATGGTAGAGTGTGTACTATGATATGGTATGGAAGAGGGAAAGACAAATAACCCTGATGAGCAGAGAAAACTAGGAGGAGGAAGAAAAGCAGTAATCGAACATTTTATAATAGAGAATAATTAAACTCAGGCAGTAGGGACGGAGTAGGGTATTGTGGGTAGAGGGAGGAGCTCAAGAGTTGGATCTGAAGTCTGAAGCATGCGTCAGAGTCAGATCCGTGGATTGGATCCGTAAACCATAAGTGTGGAAGAATGAAAAGGACAACATCAGATCTGCAGAATCTTTTGAACAAAAGTAATGGCAATGAAATGAATGTTTTTTAATGATAAAGTACAGCTGTGTAAAATCTTACCATAATGGCAGATGTCCTTCTCTTCACTGATGCAGTATTCATTATAATAGGGATCCCCTCCTAAGAGTGGCCCGATGTCTAGGCAGTATACCAAACACTTTAGGTTGCTTTAAGGTACACCATATGTCACACATATACTCTTTGCATAGCATGGGCATAAAGGTGATGTCTGGACGTACCATCCTCAGAACTGAGAGCCCCAACAGGAACACCAGTCCAAGGAAAAGAGAGGTAATCAGTACATCCAGAAGAGAAATGGACCAGGGGCCGGAGGGAGGGAGTGAATACTGTAGCAGTGAAGAGAAGCACATCTACAGTTAAGGTAAGATTTTACACACCTGTACTTTGTCTTTCCATTTCACTGTTGCAGTATTCATTACAATAGGGAGACTGCCAAAGCTCAAAAAGAGACGGAGGAGGAAGGACCAACAGAGCTGTCCAGCAAGCCACTGAAGGATGGTCGTAGCAAAACCAGCTGAAGCTCTGGAAATTCACATCTATATCATAACATCGACAGCTTAGGTTGCCGAATCCTAAAACATCGACACCTAAGCATCGAAAGGTAACAATAGCGAATGGCCACATCATCAAATTCTTTCCTCGGGAAAGAATTTGGGTGGCCGTCCGTAAACAAAATAAACAAAAACAACCAAACATAGTGGGGGGCTTCGACTCCCTCCCCGATGTGGGGGCTGAGCCTCCCACACCCTCCCTAACTAAATATACCAACTCCAAGATCGCTCTACATTGGGGAAAGGGCAAATCCCTGATAACGGCCAAGCAAATTCTTTCCCAAGGAAAGAATTTGATGATGTGGATGTTCGCTATTGTAAGCTTTTCACGCTTAGGTGTCGATGATTAAGCATTTGACAACCTAAGCTGTCGACAATTCAATAGGAACCCAGAAATTCCATCCAACTTGTAGTGCTTGGTAAGCGTATACACAGAAGTCCAGGCAGCTGCCTCAAGAACAGAGTTTGCATCCAAACCCTTGAAAAAACACCAGAAGAAAATACTGCTCTATCAGACTGAGTCTTAACAGAAGAAGAAAGGCTCTTACCATGAAAGAAATAGCAAAACGAAATGGCTATAAAAATCCAAGAATAAATATTGTGCTAATCCCTAAGGACCTAGGATGAAAGGAAACAAAAAGCTGATCAGATTTCCTAATAGTTTTAGTCTTAATCAAACAGACTATGGCGTTGCCTATGCACGTCCAATGTATGCAGCACCTTCTCACTGGCATACCGCAGAGAAGGAAAAAAGTGGGTAAATTAATAGACTGATTCAAGAATAACTTATTCACCACTTTGGGCATAAAAGAAGGACTAGTACGCAAGGACACCCTGTCCTTATGAAACACCAGAAAAGGAGGACAAGCATAAGAGCTTGAAGCTTAGACACTGGTCTGGCAGGTAAGGGCTAATAAAAGTACAGTCTTCCAAGAGCAATACTGCAGAGAACCTACAGCTGCAAGCTCAAAAGTAGCCTGAGTCAATTTTTCCAAAACAAAATTAAGATCCCAGGGAGTTGGAACAGGCTTCCTGGGAGGCCTAATATGAAGGATGCCTTTAAGGAATTGTTTAGTCTCAAATCTAGACACTAAAGGAGGAGATGAAGGCAGACAAGCAGAGATAGATGACAAATGGGCCTTAACAGAAGAATAAGCCAACCCAGCACTGAGCAATTCACACAGATAAGAGAGAGGCAAGGGAACATCCACAGAAAGGGATCCAGGTTACGAGAAAGACACCAAACAGAAAACCTCTTGCACTTAGGTAAGTGGGATTTCTTAGTACTGGGTTTCCTGGCTTTCTGCAGGACACTAAGCATGTCCTCAGAAAAAGGTGTCTATGTGGAATCAAAATCCTATCACCCACAGTGTCAGTTGAAGAGTGGACAGGTGGGGATGGATGAGAGATACTTTGCCTTGTGTGAGTAGGTCCACCCTGTGAAGTAACTTGTGATTACTGCTCTTGGCTAAATGCAGGAAGAAGAGGGAACCAATGCTGTCTCAGCCAAAAGGGAGTCACCAACAAGATTTTGGGAGCATCCTGTTGAATTCTGAACAGGACTTTTGGAATGAGGGGAATGGGAGGGAAAATGTAAAGAAACATCCCTTTCCAACAAAAAAAGATGGGGCGCCCACCTTCCAGACCAGAGGACCTAGAACTCTGGCACAAAAAAGAGGAAGTTGTCTGTTCAGGGAGGAGGCAAAAGATCTATTTGAGGAGTACCCCACTGGTCGACAATGTCTAGGAAAACATCCCTGTGAATCGTCTGTTCATGGGATTGAGTTAAGGACCTGCTTACAGTGTCTGTCACAATATTTTGACCTGAGGGAATGCAAACAGTCTGACGAGTCACTTGAAACTGAATAGCAAGTTCCCATACCAGGAGTGCCAACCTGCAAAGAAGATAAGCTTTTGTCATCCCCCCCCCCCCCCCCCCGTTTGGTTACATACCACATCACTGTGGCATTGTTTGTAAACACCTTCAGAGAGCCCAGGAGAATAGAGGATGAAAATCCTGAAGAGACAGCAGAACAGCTCTCATTTCTTTGACACTGATGTGCTCTTTCTGTAGATAAGATGACCATACCCTCTGCACCTTTAGGGAGCCAAAAGATGATCCCCATCATGCCTGAAGCATCTGTGAACAGCTCCTGAGAGAGAAGAATGGGATGAAAAGGAGCCCTGAATTTAGAGACAACTTCTGAATCCACCTCTGAAGTTCCTTCTTAAGACAAGGTGGAAGAGAAGCTATAAACTCTAGGGGATGTGCATGATGAAGCCAGACTGACTTCAGAAACCACTGGAACCTTCTCATGTGGAGTTTGGCCAGAAGGAACATAGGAATGGTGAATGCCATGAATACCAGAGCTCTCAGAAACTCCCTGGCTGTTACAGAGGCCAGAGGAAGAAAAGTTTTGAAGAAGGAAATTAGTGTTAAGGTCTTGGGAAGAGGCAGGGATGCCAGCATGGGCACCATCTGGATCCTGCACCCCAGAAAAACATAATCTTGAGAAGGAGGCAGAAAATACTTTTTGAAGTTTATTGTGAATGCCAGGCTTTTCAGAAGGGAAATGGCAAAATGATGACTTTGCAACAGGATCTCTTGAGAGGATGCCTGAAACAAGAGAGTGTCCAAGTAAGGAAAGACTTGGATCCCCTGAAGCCTGAAAAAAGCAATCACAGGAGTAAGGCATTTGATGAATACCTTTGGGGCAGTAGAAAGGCAAAAGGGCAAAGCAGAGAACTGAAAATGCCAGGAAGCAACAGAGAAATGTAAAAACATCTTCAAAAGGGGATGGATCAGGATATGGAGATAAGCATCCATGAGATCCAGAGACACCATATAAGCCTGAGGAAGCAAAAGAGGGAACAAATTATGAAGAGACAACATAGGTTCATAGGTGTGTACTAGGCTAATGGCCCTGGAGCCTTTACAAGCCTAGCCCATAGGATTAACCTGGTATCGTGCCACCCGACCTTAGTTCCTAGTACCTCTGTCAAGTAGAGCCACTGGAGTGATCCCCGGGGGTGAATTTTCTATTTCCCATCCACTCATCAAGATTTCTCTTGAAGAGGGCCAGTGAGCTGCTCTGCTTGACATGTACAGGAAGTCTTTTCCATAGCATGGGCAGTCTCTGGGTTATGAACCTGTCCCTCCAGCATGTTCTGTTGATTGTGGTAATGAGGTTGAGGTCTCTGGAGCATGTGGTGCGGAGGGATTGGGATTTCTTTAGATGTAGCATTTCTAACAGAGCTGGGTCAGACATGGCTTTGTAAGTCAAGCAGAGATCACCTCTAAGTAGGCGATATGAGACAGAAAATAGTTGGAGTTTTTCGGGTCTGTCCAAATAGGACAAAGTGTTTAAGGCCTAGGATCCTCTTTGTGAGGTACGTTTGTGGCCTCTCCAATTGTTGCAGGTGTCTAGTGAGGTACATGGCAAATGGGGCATTGTACTTGATCACTGGCCTAAAGAGGGAAGAGTAGAGGGAGACAATGACCTCTTTCTTCCTGGATGCAAAACCCTTAGTAATGAGATGTGCCACATAGAAGGACTTTCTGAACACAGTGGCAATGTGGTGGTCAAAAGAGAGGTTGCGGTCAACCTGTGTTCACAGATCTCTTATAATGCCTTCTGTGTTCAGCTGACTACCATCGATGTGGTAATTCGAGGGAACTGGGTTTTTCCCAAGAGGGATGACGACACATTTTTTGGCATTGAGCTTAAGGCCATGGTTTTGACACCAGTTGTTGGTCTCAATGAGGCCTTTCTGTAGGATGTCAACATCACTTGGGGAGTTAATAATAGCTCCCAACTTGCAATCGTCTGCGAATGTTGTCAGCCACAGTCTCTTTGTGTTGGCCTGGACTTCAGAGAAGTAGATACCAAACAAGAGAGGACCCAGGTCCGAACCCTGTGGGACTCCACTTGTGACTAGTCAGCAGTCTGACTTGGAGTCAGCTACTTTCACACTGTGGGTTCTATGTGTGAGCCAGTTTGCAACCCACCTAGTGATATAGGGTTTGATGCCTAGCTTAGTGAGTTTTTCTATGATTCCTGAGTGGAGAATGGTATCAAAGGCCTTGGCCAGATCAAGGTGGGCTGTATGAACCACCTTGCCTTCATCCACAGCTTTGGTGACTGACTCAAACAAGTCGACCAAGTTCAGTAGGAATGATCTACACTTCACAAAACCAAACTGTGTAGGATCCAGAGTTTGGAGATTCGCTATATCCTTGTTTATTAGGTCCATGATGATGCGTGCCATAGCCTTGCATATCAGACTCGTCAGGCTAATGGGGCTATAGTTCCCAGGGTCTGTAGTCACGCCTCCTTTGTGGAGAAGGATAACTGTAGCAGTGTGCCATTTGGTAGAGTCAAAGCCTGAGATGAGACTGTGACTGAACAGGGCACACAGGTGAGGTGCCACTTGACTCTGTAGTTCATGTAGAACACAGCCAGGAATATTGTCAGGTCCCATAGAAGCTGTATTCTTGGCCTTGGACAGTGCTGTTTTAACCTGTGCAGCAGTAATACTGGGTGCCTGGCAATCTATTGGTATTGTGATTGGTCCTTTGGTGGGGGCGGGGAGCCGTAAAGTTGGCACTGAATCTGTTGGCCAGTATATTGGCAATATATGTTGGCTCGGTATAAGAGGTACCATTGTGCAGTAGCTCAGAGCAAATCTGGGTATTGCCGTGTAGATTCTTTACATAACTATAGAAGGCCTTGTGGTTGTCTTTACTATCTGCTGCAATTTTGTTTTCATAGCTAGCTTTAGAGGATTTTATGGGGGATCTCAACCTTTTGTTGAGGCTGATAAGGGAGTTTTTCCAGTCTTGGGACTTCACCTTATTCCACATCAGTTTCCTCCTTCTGTTGTAGAGTTTGTTTATGGCAGGGGACCACCAGATTGGCTTTTTTTTTGAGTAGAGCATCTTGGTTCTATTGGGTATGGTGAGATCCACGCATTTGTCTACGTGTTTGTACAGTGCGCTGGTGCATGATTCAGTGGTCATGCAACTATTCTCCATTTGCACAGGTGGCGTGAAGTTAGCTACCTCTGTTTTTAGGAGCCCAAAGTTAGCTGTGGAGAAGTTTTTCATGGTGGTTACCTTTGTGGGGGTGGGGTTGGGTTGAAGGGATGTGGATTTCCAAGGTGATTAGCTTGTGGTTGGATCTAACCAGGGAGGAGTCGATTAATGGTGTAGAGCAACGGTCGCCCATGTTAGTATTGACCAGGTCAAGGATGTTGCTACCTCTAGTGGGGGTAAGAACGAGCTGGCCCAGGGCATTGGAATTAATGAATTCCAGGAAGCGTTGGGCAGGTGTATTGGTACATGAGTTGTTTTCCCAGTTAATGGAGGGGTAGTTAAAGTCGCCCAGTATGAGAGTGTTAGGTTGGACGCTAATATTCTCCAGGGTGCTTAGGAGCGTGAGTCTTGGGAAATGGTTGGGGACCTACAACAGGCTACGACCTGAATCGCTGTCTTACCCAATGTTAGCTGTACCTGAAGTATCTCAGATGAGTTATGTTGGGCTACCAGTCTGGAGGTGTGCGCACCCTTTATGAATATGGAAACGCCACTGCCTTTGGAGCTTCGGTCCAAATTCTGGGGCCGGAAGGTGTGGAATGAGTTATAGCCTGGTAATGCAGGGATGCTTTCTGCTGCCTTGAACCAGGTCTCTGTTACAGCACAAATGTCGATGTTCTCCATTTTAAGGAGTGCTACATGCAAGTGCATTTTGAGATTTAGACTTCTAACGTTGAGCAGCATGACCCTCAGATTGCATTTGTTTGTAGCTGTTACGGTGTAATTTGGTCTTTGGAACACCGCCTAAAAAAGGCACTATAGGGGTGGCAAGAGCCTTGGCCAGTATCCAGAAGCACAGGGGTGACAGATGCAGGCCATCTATGGCAAAGCATTGTGGTCTGTCCATCATGTCATCCCAGACAGACAGATACTGGATTTCCTTAGAATGACACCAGAAACTTAGCCAATTGTTGAAATCAATCATTTTCTGCTTTTACTGTAGTATCATTCTGGGTGATGGTAGGATGCTGCTCAGGGCTAGGGGCATACCCGCCTGGGCTACATAATCCGAGAGCTCCTCCATGTCTCTTTTCATGTAGTCCAGGGAGGTATGTCTCAGGTCTTTCACACCCACATGTACAATGATGGAGTCATATTCGTACCTGTTGTTGAAGGACCTGAGTGCGTGCATTATGTGGTGGATCCTGGCGCCTGACAGGCAGGTGACTGTTACTTTCTCCTTATTCAACCTAGCAAGTGGGACACCAGTGTGCCTCACTAGCGAGTCACATATGACTAATGTGTTGGGCATGCTCTTTTACCTTAGGGGCTTTGGTTGAGTGGCACACTGTTTAGGAGAGTTATGTGTCTCGTGATTAGTGTTGTGTTGTGATGGTTGAGTGCGTTTCTGCCTTGGAGGTCACTGCAGTTTGGGTAGATTTTTACTGACAACCTCCGCGAAGGTGGGTGTGTGGTTTGTGTTTTTATGTGAAGGCAGTGATGGTCTGTGTTCTGGAGGGCTGTGTGTTCCATGTGGTGTGGTGCAAGTGTTGACCTTCTTCTTTTGACCAGCTATTCCGGTCTTGGCTGGAGAGTGCGTGTCTTTCAATTTGGATATATAAGTGCATCTCTCGCAAGTCTGAGTGTTGAGAGGTAAGAGGAGAGCGTTGTCAGTGTCTATGAGGCAGTCGCTTCATTGCCTCAGGATGCCCAAGTTCACCAGGTTAATAGGAGAAAGCACAGGGAACTGACCTTTAGTCATGCCTGGAGGGGTGGGCATTAATAATAAGTACTGGAGCTGTTTCCTTGTATCATGTTTAGTGCTGGTAGCACTTTTGTGTGCTACAATAATTGCTACAAGAAGTCTGGTAAAGTGCTAAACTAATAAGCTAGTAAAAGCGCAGGAGAGGTGAGAGCTAGCAGATCTAAGGGAAAATTTGAAGAGGAGACTTTGGCACCACTCAGAAGCTTACAAACAGTCCTGGATACAGCAAATCTGTATCTGGACTAGACTAGTTAGAGGAAGAAAGGCGGGAAAAGCACAAATGTGGACTTTTAAACCAAAAAGTTGAAAGAGATGGAAAAAATGCCCAATAAACTAAAATTTCTGGGCCAGAAACCATTCCTCTTGTGGTAGATAGGCTACCTAATGCTTACTACTCCCACTGATAAGCTAGAAAGCTTCCCTCCAACACAGAAAGGTTTGGGGGGCTTAGAAGCTTACCAACAGTTCTGGATATAGCAAATCTGTATCTGGAATAGACTAGTTACAGCAAAGGCAAGAAACAAGCTTATAATTGTATTTATTTGTTTTCAGGAAGGAGCTAAAACAGTACTAAAAACAATTCAAGTGCAGTGCAAGCTAGCACACGTGTGTGTAGCAGTATTAAAGCAAATACAGTTTAAATAAATGCAATTTATTTAAAATGTATTCTGAACTAAATTCAACTGTTTTATTCAACTCTGAACAGTTAAAAAGGCCAAAAATATACTCAGCTGAGAAGCACACTCAGTCAGAACACAATTTTTGGAAGGAGGGCACCTTCATAAAAATGTTTAGATGTGAGAGGTCTAAAATAGGTCTCCAAGTACCCTCTTTTCTGGGTACTAGAAACATCATGGAGTAAAACCCCCATCTCCTTTGTGACACAGGTACCTCTTGAATAGTACCCTGAGTCAAAAGGTTCTGAAGCACATCTGGAAAGAAGGAGAGTTGTTCCTGAGGGGGCTTAAGAATACCCATAAAATGGGGAAGAGATTTCCAAACAATAAAATACCCCTGGCGGATAATGGACAAAACCCAGGAATCCTGGGTAATCTGAAGCCAAACAGGAAGAGAGAGAAAGAGAAAGGCAAAGAGAAAGAGGAAAGTGGCTGGGAAAAATAAGATAATCAGACAGTACCTGGTTATCAGGAAAAGGAGACGTCTGAGGTACAGATGTCTGAGTAGCCTTCCCAAGAGGAGCCTGCTTGCCACCCTTTTTACCCTTAGGAGGAGGAGGAGGGTGAGACCGCCTGTGAACAAAGGCTGGCTTGTTGGGGTAGTTTCTCTCAAAATTCAGGTACAGGAGAAACAAGCACATGCTTAAGTTCCTATAAATCCTTACCCTTATCCTGAAGGGACTTAAACAAATCAGCACCCTCACAAACAACTGTTTAATATCTAGAGATGCATCTATCAACTTAGTCTTAATATCATCAGACCTTCTCATCAATGACCCAAAAGCAGCAGCTCTGGAGGAAGCATCGGCTGCAGCATAATTACACTTGATGGAATGACAAGCTACCTGGGAAGAAGTCCCTAACAGAGAAAGGGCAGAAGTTTTACCCTCAGAATCTGTAAGATCAAAAATGACCTGACAGGCCTGGGAAAGGAGAGCCAAGAAATACCTGGACATATGCGTCTGATAAGTAACAGACCTAAAAGTTAAGGCAGCAGAGGTATAAACCTTCATGCCTAGCCTTTCCATGGTTCTGCCATCTCTATCAGAGGAGAAGGACGCGACTGAGATGGCTTGCCAGAAGCTACAAACACCGGGTCAGCAGAAGGACACTTGTACAAGAATTTACATTCTTCAGGCACCCTACAGAATTGATCCAGCTTCTTGGAGGAAGGAGGCTGAGAGTCTGGAGCCCTAGAAGCATTAGAAAATGCATCCAACAAGGCAGCCAAAACAGGAGGAACAGCAGAAGGTCTTGGCAAATCCATCTGCAGCAACTAATAATACCTTTTTTGTATCTCAGAAACGTGAGCACAATCCCATTTAAAGAACTCCATCACCCTAGAGATAGTGTACCCAAAAGAAATCTCTTCAAAGGGAGTATCAGGACTGGTAGTTTCCTCTTCTTGTGATCCATAAGCCAAAGAAGAGGGAATCTCAGAGGAGTAAGCAAGGAATTCTTCATCTGAAACCACCTCCTCCTCAGAGGAATTCTGCTCTTTGGGTCTTTTAAGGGGGTAGAGGACCAAGGAGGGGGGGGGGTTGGAACAGAACCCCCCCCCCCCCCCCGAGGAGGTGTTAAAGCCATCAAACCACTAAACAAGCCCTGAGTGAAGGATTGCCATTCACTCTGTGGATGCTTAGGGGCACAGAAATGTTTAGCCATCTGCTTTTTCTTCAGTGGAACGTTTGGCTTATAGAATTTAGAAGGATCAGAACCTCTGACTAAGATTTCAGGACTCCCCATAGGCCCCTCAGAGATAACCAGCCATGGTTTCCACTGAATGTCCGAAGTGGATGTCTGCAATGCCTTCTCAGAAGTGCTTAATTACGGATACCCACTGGCTTCTAACCCGATCTCAGCAAAGGAATCCAATGATAAAGCCAGGCCTTGAGGGAAATGTCCAGTGGAGGCTTAACAGCAGAAGATTCCAGCATAGATATTTTGGCTTTCTTCTTCATTTATGGCTGTCTCTCAGAGTGGCAAGTTCCCTTCATTGTTTCCTTAGCAAGAGGCTTAAGAGGCTGGTTTTCAAGATAAAGTTCCAAGGAAGAAAGTCTTCTACAAAGAGTCTTAGGAACAAAGGCCTGACAAATAGAGCAGGATGTATGGTCGTGCGAAGTACAAAGGCAAAACAGACACTGTCTTTGGCAGTCTTTATGGGGAGTCTATCTCCCACACTGGCATTTACTCTTCTTGGATGACATGAAACCCCACAAGCAACAATACAATAAAAGGAAGATAAGTAAAACAAAACCCCAAAGGGCACTTATCTGCAATGGCTTGGTGAACCAGTAATGGAACGGACGTTCAGACCGACGATCAAGAGATAGCATTCAGACTGGAGGCAAAGAAGTTCTGATTATAGTACATCCGGACGTCACCTTTATGTCCTATGCTACGCGAGGAGCATACGTGTGATGTACGGCGTACCGTAAAGCAACCTAAAGGCTTTGTAATGAATACTGCAACAGTGAAATAGAAGGACATCACAGAGTATGAGTGCCGAGAGTAGTTAATTGCAGGAAGAAATACAATAACAGATTTTTATGGGAGATAAGGACTACATGGTTCACCTGATCTGCCAATGTGTGTTTATTTTTTTTATTTTATTATTTACGCTGACTCCCACCCTCCAGTTCTCATAAGGACACCCTCTTGTTGCTCTTACATAATTTTGAACCCAGCAGCTGTTGTTGATCACAAAACCTCTTCGGAACATGAGTTCTAATCATCTATCACTCTTTCTGAGAAATAATGTTTCTTTGTAGCTTTTACGAGTTGCCCAACATGTATCTTCAGACTATGCCTTCCTGCTCTCATAGGTTCATAGGTACTTACTAGGCTAGTAATCAGTAAGGATCTTAAGAAGTCAAGCGATACATTCCTAAGAGGTTTTTGGCCACTAAGTACAACTAACCCAGAGACAAGCAGAACATTTGCATGTTGCCCTATCCATGGGAGGCAAGGGTGAATTTGTGGTTACCGATCTATTCATCTAGATTATGTTTCAAGAGTGCATGAGAAGTACTATGCTTTACAAGGATAGGATAAGGATTCCAAATCTACCCTCAGACATGCTCTAATTATGTTGCAAGAAACTTAGATCTTTTAAGAGAGAGTTTATGTTTCCACTGGACTTGGGAATGTGAAGTACGCCTGGCAGGATAGGGTTTACTGAGGTTCTGTACATGAAGCTGAGATCATCCCTCCACAGAATGTATAGCATCAAGAAGAGGGACAAGGCTTTGTGATGGTCTGCACAGTTTTTATGAGTCTGGTACTTGATATTCTCAGTTAGAAAATACTGTGGGACTTTGAGCTGTGTCAGATGTTGGATAGGTACATACTGAAGGGGGCATTAAAGTCAATGATTAGCCTCATCAGTGCAGAATACAGTTGAATGATCACATTCCTTCAGCTGGGCACCATATACTTCATAATAACCCACTTAATTTCTGTGCACTTCCCCAAGGTAGTTAAAGGTTCTATCATGTCATCTCATAGCTTTTATTTCTCAAGACTACATGCTATGATGTTTGAGTTTGTGTTTTCAAGTTCTCTGATATACACAATGCACCATTTTCACTGCTCTTCATTGAACTGACTGTAATGGGCTCATGTTGTTACACTAATGAGGTCTCCAGAAGTGCACACAGTGCTCTAAATGATGTCTTACAAGCAGTCAAACAAAAGAAGTAAAATAAACTTCCCCTTTTCTATTTATGATGTACTTTCCAGTATAATACCAGCCTTGCTTTCTTGATGGTTTCTCACACGGTTTGCTTACCCTCAGGTCATCTAAAATAACTGAACCCAAGTCACTCTCCTGTAGTGCTGCTACCCTCTCCCCAATCTGTATGGTCCTTTCAAAACATTCTGCTTCCCATATGCATACATCAACTTTACACATGCCATGTGTTTAACTATATAATCTTGTCAAGTCTTACCTAATTTTTTACACTTTCATAGGCATTAACCCTTTTGCCTAATACAATGGCATCAACATAATACTTTTTTTCCTTCCAGACCTTCTGCAAGATTAAATATATATAAAGAAAGTGAAAATGATTGCACTGTGATAACTCACTAGCTACCTTCCTTTCTTTTCTGGGAAAGTAACTGATTATAATAATTGGTGCCTATTACAAAATAAGTTTTACATAAGCTGTCACCACAGGGTTATGAAAGTCTCACAAACTACTACACTGGGTCTATATTATAATCTCGAAGCATCAGTTCTTCGAACACGTAATGGTTGACCCGTAATAAGCAAAAGCTGAAAACCGCGAACGGCCACTTCTGTGAATTTTTTCACAGGGAAAAAAATTTGCTTGGCCAGCGAACAGACAAACTTTCAAACCCTTACTAAATATACCAACTCTGAGATCGCTCTACATTGGAGAAAAGGGCAAATTCCCAATAACGGCCAAGCAAATTTTTTCCTTGTGAAAAAATTCACGAAAGTGGCCATTCGCGGTTTTCAGCTTTTGCTGTTTACGGGTCAACCATAAGGTGCTCGAAAAGCTGACGCTTCGAGGTTATGATACAGACCTACTACACTAGCCTTTTATGTGGTACCAGTTCTAAGGCCTCCATGAATCTAAGCAATTTACATTTGCTGTTAATTTCTAACCTAATGTCCTGGTGACCCTCTGACAGAACTTGATTAGATCTGCTTTGCATGACCTTCTTGATGTCAGACCACAGTGTGTTGGGTCTTGTGCTCCCCAGGCATCTAGAAATTTTTAAAAATTTTTAGCAGTGATTTTTTTATAATTTCACTTAAGAAATGAGGTCTAAATGAAAGATCAAAGGTTTAAAGCATCTGCCTTGCTCTCATTACTACAGAAAGAGAATGAAAACAGCCTTCTTGTAATCATTAGGAACCTTATCATCTCTGCTATGATTAATGAAAAGCTACACTGGTACTACAAGCAAAGAAATCTGAACTGAATTCCAACAGACCCTGCTTGTTGCCTTACATATGCCTTTAATTCTTACGGGTTCTTTCACATCCTTTTATTCTGTGAAAGGACAAAATCAGCCTTCCTATCACTGATACTATTCCTTCCTGATTCTGGTAAATAACTCACATTTGCGTTTTATAAATACTAAGCAAAAAAATTGAACTTCTCAGTCCTACCTGTAATTATCTTTAGGTACCCAGTCTCTATCCAATGCCTTATTTTATTGTTTCTTAGTCTTTCTTTGTTGCATAGTGTGTTGATAAATGGCCTTGCACCTCTTCTTGTAGGAATTATTTTCCTCTGCACAGTCTTTTGCACCCTTAAATGTTTTCCTTTCTATATTTCTCTGTCTTCCTCCTCCTGTGTTTCCACTTTCTTCTTAAACTCTATATGCTTCCTTTGCCTTCAAAATCACATCATTTGAGAAGGACAGCAGTTTTCCACAATACCTTATGTCTTTGATATGGTTAACCATAATAAACTTATCAATATTCTCTCCAGTCTAAACCTTAGTTTATCCATTATCACATGGTTCCAAAGCTACTTATCAGGACGTCAGAAGGCAGTCCAATGGCAACACCAGCTTTCTCCTCTTCTTCCAGTTGCCTTATGGATTCTTCAAGGGTCCATTCTTGGGCCATTACTATTCTCTCTTCACTAACCAGCTCTCTACCTCCACACCAAATGCCTCAGTAGTACAATATGCTGATGACTCCACCCTAATACATGCAGCTCCTACACTAAAAAAGACCTCCACACCTTAACCTAAGACTCCTTTTTATTTGTTGATACATGGCTCACAAACTCCCAACTCATTCTTATCCCCAAAAAAACAAAACTACTTCTCTTCAGCCCATCAAGATTCCCCCCACCATACCACTCTTTTAACACGTTGTCTAAAAATAAAACAGAGATCACCCCAACTACCCACACCAAACTACTCTGAGTCGAAACTGACAGTAACCTGAAATTTAATACTCACATAGCACAAACTATCAAGAAGGTCCATAAGAAACTAGGTCTCCTGTATCAGAACAAGCAATTTCTTACAAAACATACAAAAAACACAATAGCTCAGACCTACCTCTTATCTACCCTTCTGTATGCCTCCCCAGTTCTAACCAATCTCTGCAAGACAAGACTTAAACAAACTGGAATCTTACTACAGTAAAATAGCCAGGATTGCAAAAGAGGTCCTATATAGGACTCATCAATGTACATCTCTCAAACAGCTAAACTAACCTGAACTTCCTCAGTTGCTATAATTTAATCAACTAACCTTTGTACGCAAAATATTCTATCACCCTGAGAAAATCCCAGCTCTCCAAAATCTAATTCAACCATACACCACTAATAGAACCTTACACTCCAGTAATCAAAACCTTCTAAATAGTACCAAAACCAATAATGATGCTGGGAAGTCTCTCTTCTCCAATACAATCTTAAAGATAAGGAATAAGCTACCAACCCCACTGACCTCCAACACCTTTACTATACAATTTAAAAAAACTCATTAAGTCGCACTTTATGACCACTTGGTTATGCTCTTGTCACTCTCCTGGGTAAGCACCTCCCTCACCTCACTACAATTCTTTTATAAGAATATTACAATTCACAATTAATCTATCATTAACTGCATTAACCTAACTTGTTGGTAACTCTTACTGTATATTACACCTTTACTTAACTGATCTTCTCTATCAGTTATGCTTGCACTAATTTGTTGATGTGTTATTCATGTAATTGTCACTATATGTCCATATAATCTTTATAACTTAATCTCAATGTACTCACAGGAATGCTGTAACATTGAAATGATTGTTAACTCTGATATGTCTGTAACCTGGAACTTTACTCATCAGGTCTCTGCTGAAAATGGACAAGTGTCCAATTGAACTTTCCCTGTAAACTAAACTAAACTACCTAACTAAATAAATAAATAAAATACATTTTACAGCAGCAAATTTATTTCACATACCAGCTTTGACATAATATGGTATTTATTAGACATTTGTTGTTTACAATAACACCATGTCACACTGACTCGTATACATGCTGATATTACTGAACTGAAGAACAAAACCAGCCTACTCTAAATTTGGAAACCTGCACAATGCGTTAATAAGACAACAATCTGTAGAATAAGAAATGAAGAATTAAGTATCTGGTGATTAGAAGAACTAGATCTGACCATATCAAAACCTGGGACATATGCAGAGCAAGTGAAATCACTACTGGTCACCTTAAAAGAAGGTCTGCAAGATAAAGTATGAGTCAATAATAAGCCAAAAGACAAAGTGAGACAAAGGTATTGCATTGTAAAATTACTGGAAATGAAAAAAGAGCCACCTGTAAATGCCAGTATAAAATGGAAGCAAGCATGATAAAATCTTGCAGTATGTATGGCTAAATAAGTACAACACTTGGGAATGTCTAGTATTCAATTAGTTCTGTGGAATCTATGCAAGAAAAAAATACACTTCTACAAGTGCAAAAGCAAAAAAGAAAAGTGTTAAAAACAATGAGTTTTTGTTGAACAGAATTCTGAAAATGAACAGCACTAACAAAAAAGTTTTGATCAGAGACAAGGAATCAAAACACCTGATAATGTGGACTCTGAAAATGCGTCAGAGACAGTTAGACAGGTATACAATCAAGACTGTTAGAAATACTGAAAATTACTGGTAACAGTGTAGAATTTAAACTAGATATATGTGCAGAGTGTAATATTTTGTTATAAAATAATTTTAAACAACTGAAGACAGCAGTCTGAATACTGTTAACTTATTCTGGCCATCAGGATGTAACGAGTGAAAAAAAAACTGGTGTCATGTCAATACAGTAAGTATCAAATAAAATATTTCAGTATGTGTGCCACATGTAAGAAGCTAGGAATAGTAAAAAGAATTCACAGCATAAAAGCGAAATCTGCACATACAAAAAAGCTGTCAAAAAGTCATTGAAACATCTCAGGTACACTGTGGAGTCACAGTAGTGATACCTTTTTTTAATTTCTCCAAATCTTTTGGGTTTCTAATACCATGACGGGAATGGAACCCATTCCTAAGTCAAAGTACAATTAAAGTTCATGAAATTAGTATAGTTACAATCTTTGATGTCAGCCAGAAGTGCTCTTCGCAGCACCTGCAATGTGCCCAGTAATGACTCCTCCTGCAATTTGTACAGAGTTACAAGTATTGGTAACATATCTAAATACGATTGTAGATTCTTTTTTATAAGACCTATTGCTCCTACTGCTACTGGGACTGTCTGAGTATGTTTCTTCCACATTGCTCTCGTTTCTGCCTGTAAATTCTGATATTTTATTACTTTGTGTTTCTCTGTACGCAAGACACTTTAGTCATTGTGTGTGGTGATTTCAATTATCAATGCTACTTTTGTCTTCTTTTCATGGACCACTATATATGGTTTTCTAGCATGTATCTTTTGAACTGTTGTTAATGGATGATCTCATGTGATGTAAACTTCATAATCTTCTATGATGCTTTGTGGCTCATGTTTCCAATGTTTTTCAGTCACTTCAAAACCATAATGTTTGCACAGTCCCCAGTGCAACAATCTTGCCACATTATTATACCTTTAAGTACACAGTCCTTCTGCCATTAGTATGTCACAACCAGCAACAAGGTGTGCAACTGTTTCCAAACTGGTTTTACAAAACCTACATTTGTCTGTTTCTCCCACATGTTCAGTGGATTTTGTAAACTAATGTGCACGCAGTCCACTATCTTGGGCCAATATTAACCTTTCATCTCTTGGTTTGAATTCGCCTCTCCATAACCATTTCTGCATTCATTCCTGATCAACATAAGATTCTCTCAGAAGTATTCTATAATTATAACTATATTTATGCATTTTCCACATTTCTTGCCTTCTCATACAGTTCTTCAATGTATATTCTTTCTTTTGCTTTTTGGCACATTCAGTTGCTGCCCGATTTTTACCTATTTCTGGCTTGATTTCCATTCCTGCTTGACACCGATTTGCTTCTGCTAGATTAAGCAGAGAAGTCATCTTAGATTTATTCTCCTCATGTTTCAAAACTGTCACTATGCTTGGGTCTTGTGAAGTCAGCAGATGTGTGTGGAGTCCCACGATTGCAGAACTATACATGTAATCAGTTTCAAGGAGGCTCATCCCTCCTTTGGAACGGCGAATATATAATCTTGGCATGCACTGATTTTTATAAATCATTTGGTGAGCATGAAGTAGCCTTCTTGTTTTCCTACTTAATCTATCCAACATGTTTCGGGGCCAGTCAATCACTCCAAAACTGTAAATTAGGACAGGAAGAGCAAATTGGTTTATAGCTTGGATTTTGCTCCTAGATGTCAACACTGTTTTCAGGATTAATTTAAGTCTTCTAAAATATTCCTTACTTTTATTCGCATTTGTTCATGTTTTATCGTTGATCCTTCATCAATTCCCAAATATTTATACACTCCCTCTTGCTCAAGTTATTTTATATCACATTCTTGTCCAAAACTGATGTTTTTCTGGTGCTGCAGTTTTTCTGCTTTAAAGGTTGCTTTTGCACATTTATCAAGACCAAATTACATTCTTGTATCATCTGAAAAGGTTTTGACAACTTGTAGTTGTGCTTTCAGTTCCTCATCTGATGAGCTATACAGTTTTAAATCATGGACAAAGAGAAGATGAGAAGTCTTTACACTTTTTTGTTTTCTAGGAGACAAATTATAGCCATGGTCTAAGCTCTTAAGTAGACAGCTTAATGGGTTAAAGGCAAGGCAGGACAGCAGTGGTGACAGAGATTCACCTTGGAATATCCCATTTGAAATTTTATCCCTGGGATAATAATTTGTCCTTTATCATGACTTAAATTGCAAAGGGGTCTGCCATTGTTTGATGATTACTGTAATGTAGCCGGTCGATGTACGGTGTATCTTATACATTTTTAAGCACTCTTTTATCCATGAAGACAGGATACTATCAAATGCTTTTTTGTAGTCAATCCATGCCATACTTAGATTCTTCCCGTTTTTACAGTTCTCCACTATGACTTTATTTAACAACAAATGATGCTTTGTTCCATATGACTTTCTTTTATTACCCTTTTGTCCTACTGCCATAATTGAGTTTTCTTCTAAATGACTAAATGACCACCATATTGCCTCCATTGACGGAAAGCTTTCTACATGGCCCATCTCATTAGTAAGGGCTTGTCATCTAGGGACAAGGTGGTCACAACATCCCTGTATTGTTCCCTTATAAGACCAATTATTGAGTACAATGCCTCTTTTGGCATGTACCTCACAAAGCACATGCAGCACCTGGAGAGACAACAGAGTTTCCTCACCTGGAGAATCCAGGGGCTCAAACATCTACCCTACACAAATAGGCTACATGCCCTGTCCCTCTACTCAGTCTCCTACAGACTCCTCAGAGGTGACCTCTGTCTGGCATACAAAGCAATCTCAGACCCTGCCCTGATGAGACTGCTGCATATCTGCAAGTCAAGCTCCACTCGAGTAACCCGCACGCGCAACCTCAATCGGGTCTATGACATCAATAGGACTCATTGGCAGGACAGATTTGTGTCCCAGAGACTTCCCCTTTTCATAGGTTCATACTAGGCTATCTGCCCTAGGGCATTTATAAGCCTAGCCAGAATGTGTTTGGCTTTCGCCACCCATTTTAAATTTATTTTGCTATGCCCTTTTTCGAGGTTAGTATACTGTGCCTCTGTCTAACAGTGACACAGAAGTGATACCCGGGGTAAACCTACGATCTCCCATCCACTCATCAAGATTCCTCTTGAAGAGAGTCAATGAGGGACTCTGCCTAACCTGGACTGGGATTTTATTCCAGAGTGAAGGGAGCCTCTGGGTTATGAATCTGTCCCTCCAGCATGTCCTATTTATTTCAGTGCTGAGGTTCAAGTCTCTCGAGCGTGGCTCGATGGGATTTGGATTTTCTGAGGTGCAGCATGTCCATTAATTCCGGGTTGGACATGGCTTTATACGTCAGGCACAGATCGCCTCTGAACAGGCGGTATGCCACTGAGTAGAGCTGGAGTTTCTTTAACCGGGCAGCATATGGCATCTGTTTGAGCCCTTTGATCCTCTTGGTGAGGTACTTTTGGGGTCTTTCCAGTTGCTGCAGGTGTCTGGTAAGGTACATCCCAAAAGGGGCATTGTACTCAATTATGGGCCTGATGATGGATGAGTAAAGAGGCACGATGACCTCCCCTGATCTAGATGTGAATCCCTTCATGATTAGGTGGGCTATATAAAATGTTTTTCTAACCACTTTGGGCACGTGGTTGTCAAATGAGAGACTGCTATCAACTTGGGTCCCCAGGTCCCTAATTACTTCTTCTGTACTTAATGGATTACCACCTATGTGGTAATTTGTGGGCACTTTGTTATTGCCAAAGGGGATGACTATACACTTTTTGGCATTTAGCTTGAGGCCATGGCTCTGGCACCAGTTGTCTTTTTATGAGGCCCTTTTGGAGGATGCTTGTGTTGGCTGGAGAGTCGATTATGGCACCCAGTTTGCAGTCATCTGCGAACTTGGTCAGTTACAGTCCTTCCGTGTTGGCCTGTACCTCCGAGAAATATATACTGAACAAGAGAGGTCCCAGGACTGAGCCTTGTGGGACACCACTTGTAACTGGTTTGGAGTCTGACATGGCTCCAGCAATTCTAACCATGTGGGTTCTGCCCTTGAGCCAGTTTGCAATCCATCTAGTGACATAGGGGTTTATATTTAAGCTGGTGAGCTTATCTATAATGCCCGAGTTGGGTATTGTATCAAAGGCTTTTGCGAGGTCCAGGTAGGCTGTGTGGACCACCTTCCCCTCGTCAATGGCCTTGGTGACTGTTTCAAGGAAATCAACCACGTTTAAGAGGCAGGATCTGCCCTTAACAAAGCCAAACTGGGTAGGATCCAGTGTCTGTAGGTCCCCAATATCTTTATTTATGAGGTCCATGATGATCCTTTCCATAGCTTTGCAGACCAAGCTAGTCAGGCTTATGGGGCGATAGTTTCCAGGATCCGTTGAGGCACCACCTTTATGGAGAGGGACCACTGTTGCTGTACGCCACTCTTTGGGCACATATCCTGTAGTAAGGCTGAGATTGAACAGTAGTTTTATGTTTGGGTTTAGCTCTTCTTGGAGTTCATGTAGGACGCAGCCCAGGACACCTTCTGGTCGCATTGATGCTGTGTTTTCTGCTTTGGAGAGGGCGGCTCTTACCTGAGCATCTGAGATGTCAGGGGGGCAGCACTCTGCTGGGATAGATATTTGCCCTTTTGGTGGGGGGGGGGGGAGTCTGCGCTGAACCTGTCAGCTAGGATGTTGGCAATGTCTGTGGGTTCAGTGTATTTTTTATCATTTTGGACTAATTCTGAGCATATCTGGGAATTACCACCCAGGTTCCTAACATAACTAAAGAAAGCCTTGTGATTATCCTTAGTGTCCTGTGCAATTTTTCACTCGAAGCTGGCCTTAGACAATTTTATGAGTGCCCATAGTTTTTTGCTAATACTGATCAGTGATGCCTTCCCTTTTTGGGATTTTGCTCTATCATTTAGTAGCTTCCTCCTTCTATTGTATAGTTTGTTTATGGCTGGGGTCCACCAGACAGGACGTCTGCCTTTGGAGGATTGGGTCTTGGTCTTATTTGGGATCGCATGATCCATGCATTCCTGAAGGTGTTCATAGAATGCGTTTATAAAGGATTCTGCGGTCTGGGCCATATTTTCCACAGGCCCGGGGCTTTGAAGGATTCCACCTCGGTTTTGAGGAGTGTGAAATTTGCTTTAGAGAAGTTTTTCACTGTGGTTTTCTGGGCAGGGGGTGGGGTCGAGATGTGAATATCCAGTGAGATAAGTTTATGGTCTGATCTTACCAGTGAGGGATACACTTCTGGTCTGGAGCATAGAGTCCCCATGTTGGTGATGATCAGGTCCAGTATGTTTTCCCCTCTTGTGGGAGTGGTAACAAGTTGTTCCATAGCATTTGAGTTTATAAATTCTAGGAACCTTTGGGCTAGGGTGTTGGAGCTAGAGTAATGCTCCCAGTCTATGTTTGGGTAGTTGAAGTCGCCCAATATAATGGTGTTTGGAGAGACCTTCATATTTTCCAGTGTTCTCAGAAAGGCCGAGTGGGGTTCTTGGGTTTGGGAGGGTGGTCTGTAGCAGGCTATAAACTGGAAGGCAGTTTTACCCACTGTTAGTTGCACATGGATAGTCTCTGATGCTTCGTGCTTTGCCACCAACCTGGAGGTGTGGGTATCTTTGATGAATATCGATACTCCCCCTCCTTTTGTGGTTCGGTCCAAGTTTTGGGGCCGAAAAGCATGGTATGAGGTATAACCTGTTAGTGCTGGGGTGCTCTCGGGAGCCCTGAACCAGGTTTCTGTTACTGCACAGATATCGATGTTCTCCATGCTAAGGAGAGTTTCGAGTGCGTGCATCTTGAGGTTTAGACTTCTGGCGTTGAGTAGCATTACTCTTAGTTTCTTATCCCTTGTGATACCTATGGAGGTGGGTTTGTCTTTTGAGCCTTGCCTAAAAAAGGCACTATGGGGTTAGCAAGAGCCTTTGCCAATATCCGAAAGCCCAGGGGTGACAGGTGCAAGCCGTCCCTAGCGAAGCATCGTGGCTGTTCGAGCATATCATCCCAAGCTGACAGGCATTGGATCCCCTTTGAATGACACCAGTACTTAAGCCAATTGTTGAAATTGATCATCTTGTCTTCATATTGTGGCATCATTCTTGGTGAGGGTAAGATGCTACTCAAGGTCAGGGTCATACCGGCCTGGGCTACATGCTCAGAGAGCTCCTTTATGTCTCTTTTCATGTAGTCCAGGGAGGTACGTCTCAGGTCATTCACACCAGCATGGACAATGACTGAGTCATATTTGTACTTGCCTTGGAGTGACCTGAGTGCTTGTGTTATGTGGCAGATCCTAGCGCCCGACAGGCTGCTCACCGTGACCCTCTTCTTGTTCAGCCTGGTGAGCGGGACGTCAGTGTGCCTGACGATAGAGTCACCTATTACAAGTGTATCAGGTGTGTTGTTTAGTCTTAAGGGCTGTGACTGTTCAGCACACTGGCTTTGTGAGATATGTGTTGCACGTGTTTTATTTTGGGGTAGCGGTTGCTTGGGTGTCTGCTTTGGAGGTCTCTGCTGCTTAGGCAGATCTTTATTTAGAGCCTCCGAGTATGTTTTTGTGTGATTATGTGTTTGGTTTGCTGTCGTGGTAGGTCTATGTGAGACTGGAATTGTAGTGAGTGTGGTTTCCTTCTCCTCCTCACTGGTTATGACAGTACTGAGTTGAGAGAGCTTAGCCTACAGTTTGGCTATATGGTTGCATCTCTCACATGTGTTGAAATTTGTTGGGAGGAGGAGATTATATTTTGTGGAATAGACTGACTCTCCATGTAAAGCAGAGTCCCTCATTAAACCTTTTTAAGAGCAACCTGGATAACTGGATGGGAAACGGAAAATACACCCTTGAGATTCTACTTGTGTCCATGCTGGACAGTGGCATAGGGGGCTGACTTGTTGGAACATGGGCTAGGCATGTAAGGGCCTCAGGGTCAATAGCCTAGTAACTTCTTATGATCCTATGACTATAAACTCTGTCAGCATCAATTCCCTTGTACAGTTTATACGCTGTCGGAAGGCAAGTTATTGGTGTACAATTTTTAGGGCAGCTTGCAGGTTCACTCTTAAGTAGCAGCATTGTTTTTATTGTTATTAGCCAGGTTGCTGTTTGTTCAGGGTGCACATACAAATATTTCTTACTCAAGGCTAAATCTTCATGCAAAGATGTTAGTACTTTTAGCAAAAAGTTAGGTACTGCATCTGGGCCTGGGGTTTTCCAATTAGAGGCTTGATACCCTGTATGACTATGCTGATGAATTCATAAGCTTAAGAAACTTGTCAGGAGAGTATCACATAAAAATAAAACCTGATATACTGCCCCTGATTCATGTTCCCACAAAAATACTTGCAGCTCAGAATTAAAACAGAAAAAGAACTGAAAAGAAAATAGACCTTAAAAGAAATTCAAGTCAGTAGAATGGGTGCTGTAAACAAAGACAAGATTATCATTTGTCTATGCATGGGCTAAACTCTTGGCTACGCTTATAAGGGCCTCAGGACCAATAGCCTAGTAACTTCCTATGATCCTATGATTTGTGTTGATCCACAAGAGCTGAATAAGATGCTTAAGAGATAATTTTCTTTATTGCTCATGTCTGAAGAAAGGGTCTAAAGAATGACAAGGGTTAATTTTCTTTTATTAACAAATGCAAATCATGGATTTTTGCAAATAAGGCTAGATAAAAAAAGCTCCAAAGTGTGCACATTCAATATACAATTAGGTATTTTATCAGCACCAACCATTTGTTACCCAAGTAAGTGAAGGTTTGTAAAGTCTTACTGTAACTCTAAAGTACAGTTGTGTAAAATCTTACCAAAACAGTAGATGTCCTTTCCTTCACTGTTGCAGTATTCTTTACCTATGGGATTTCCTCTCATCGGAAGCCTGATATCAGGCCAGTATACTAAAGCCTACTGTTGCTTTAAGGTATGCCAAATGTCACAAGTATGCTCCTTGCATGACATCAGGAATAAAGGTGACTTCTGAGAAATAAATTCCAAACAGTAAGAGGCCCAGCACAGAACCCTGTGGTATGCCACTGGTGATCAGTCTTTTGCTACAGGTGAAGTCACCCACTCTGACAGTATGTGTCCTGTCAGTGAGCCAGTTGGCTACCAATCGGATAATGTAGGGGTTAATTCCCAATTGGGAGAGTTTCTCTATAATACCAGAGTGAGGGATTGTGGCAAATGCCTTGGCTAGGTCAAGACAGGTGGTATGCACTGTCTGTCCCTTGTCCAGGATCTTGGTGACTTTCTTGAAGAAATCAACCATGTTTAACAGGCATGATCTACCTTTAATGAATTTGAACTGGTTTGAGTCCAGAGTTTGGAGATTACATATGTCCTTATTAATAGGCCCCATAATGGTTCTTTCCATGGCCTTGCAGATGAGGTTGGTCAAGCTTATAGGCCTATAATTCCCAGAGTTGTAAACTGTAGAAAATCCTGAAATGGCACCATGGCTACAACTGTATGAAGACACAAAGGCTTGAAGACAAACGTAGTTTAATTTTATACAAATAAAATAAAAGGCCTGAGTACACAGATGAGCGTTTTCGGCGAGACTTCGCCTTCTTCAGATCATATAGTACAAAGGTCAATACTGGATAAAATAATAATAACTAGCCAATCATATCTATTGCAACTGACACACCTTCAAAAAATTAACAAATCAAAAATTCAGTCTTAAAACTAGGAAATAAGATGACAGAAAACACATCTAACCAATCCTAATCTAGGAAAAGTTCTAATAACCAATGAAAAAAGTTCATTAAAATGTACTGTGGATATCCTGTGCAGGTTCAAATTATACACATCATAAAACGTAAGCTTCTGCATAATTCAGATTCAGTACATGCGTATGATGTGTAGATGTATACTTAGTTCTATTTGCTTTCATGATTAAGTATGATGACTTATCCAAAACTTTTTTAAGGAATAATATATCTAAGCTTATTTGTGGAGAATAGGCTCATATAGTCTGAAAAAAAAAGATATATATGTCCGCATTCGCGATACATTGTTTAAGAGATTACCTAGATAAGCCAATCAATGGTTTATGTAAAGTTCAAAATAGCCAAACAAAATCGGTCAATAGTATGCTAAGGAACTTAAACAAGGTTGGAACACTGTAGTGACAGGCGTCTGTAACTATAACCATAATCAACACTGAAAAAACAGATCATAGTATTTGACGACTTCCCTAATCACTATTTATTGAAGAATGAGTCTGATATATAGCAGAACACACTGGTGGCATTAATAATAGAATGATGACCTATGGGTATGCAAGCCAGATCGATTAGGTTAAAGTACTAAACTTTCCCCTGGTAGCATTAAGATAACCATTAAATTTTATCTTATCTATGTGTAAGCCTGCTCAATACTAGTTCAGTTAGAACATTATTTTTTAACAATTATTTGTATAGTAAGAACTGAAGCCATTCATTATACAGCTACGGTCCTTCTCTTTTATAGTGTACTCTGGGAGTATAAGTTAAAAAATTGTAATAACGTTATATGAGAATAGGCCATTCTAATTTAATTCCACAGTCTTTTCCATATCTACAGTTGGATTAGTACTATAGACTCTTTCTGTCCGGCCACAGCCAATCAGTAATTCACCTAAAAGCTATGCAAATCAAAAAGTTAAAAAGTCTTCCATGTTTGCGGATACAGCCTGTCTCATTTACACAATAGGAACCAATCAAATTTAGAGGGCATAAATCATGGTCAATCCATAAAAGGCCAATGAAACTCCAATAAGTCCGTAGCTCAACCAATCAAACACAAACAGCTAAAACAACAACCAAAGATAGATACCATCCATTCTCACGGCTACAGAGCCATTCTCAATGGGATCAGTTCTAAAGGTTAGATAAACATCCATCCCAAGACATTAATGTTTACAAAAACAAAAATAAACTTCAATCTTTTCCACATCTATATAGATTTTATGTTATGGGTCTTTGCTGTCTGTTTATAGCCAATCAATAATTCACCTAAAAACCAATCAAATCAAAAAGTTAAAGCCATCCGCATTTGGCGGAGGCAGCATACTACATTAACACAGTAGGAGCCAATCCAATTTTCACAGAAGCAAACATTTATCCCAATATATCAATGTCTGCACAAGATAAAAAAAATAATAAAATCAAGGACAAACTCCATTCATATACATTTTAGCGGTCACTTCCACTTTAGCAACTAACAACAAATGCTGGCTGAATGTCTATCAGTGTACTGTAAGGTGGGGAGAGGAAACCTTTGGATGAGATGTTCTGCTTAAGATTGTGCAACTCAGGTGGTTTTAAAAGATATCACATCACATATAGAAAACAATAGGGGCCCCCTTTTTTATATACAAAAAAAACTCTTATTTACAACATATTTACATATATACAAATATTTACAAATGGAACAGATATATAGACATACAAATATATTTACACATATTCATAAGTTTCCTTGCAATCATACTAAATTTTCATCCCTGTTAGACCCCCACTCTTTTCCATAACCACTTTCACTTAATATTGTTGCCAAAATCCATTTACTATTAAACATAATTTAATTTACTTTTTCATTCCATACAACATATATGACATAAATTAAAATTGTATCTATTCTGTTAACATATTATTTACTTCTCTTATTAAGATATCCATATTTAATCATATCCATGTTTATTTTATCCATTTCTTTTATATCTTTAAAAAAATTTTCTTTACATAGTTTTTCCCATAACTTTTATTCTTTTAAATTTCAAAAACAGGTCTCCACAAAAAAAATCTTTATATTCTACTTTCTGATTGCACCATTTGCTTCTTATTTTTATAGCTTTAATTTTTTCATTTTATAGATTATCCCATGGTTAAGACGTTGTCCCGTTCGATTCTCAGATAGAGCATCTTCTGTCTGGAGACATGCATGAATGGGCGTACCTTCATTGAAGGCTGTGCGTCAGGGCTGGCAACTCGACATGTAAAAATCTACTGCCAATCATTAGTGGACCGGAGTTCCGCTGTGGCGACCCCTAACCGGGAAAAGCCAAAAGACACAACAGCATAGATTATCCCATGGTTTTACACAGTAATGTTTTATCGTTAGATTTTTATACCATGCTTTCCTTTCTTTTTCTATATCATCAGTTTTTATTTTCCACAAAAATATTTTTCTTACCATTTTATTTCTTCATTCATACACACCTTTTCTCTTTTACTCTTTTTTAGCATACCCTAAATTTATCGTACTCCTAATTTCTCATCTTTTCATTTATCTACTAATACTTTGTACATATTTAATGAAGCAGCATTTATCACTGGGTTAATTAACCCTAAACCTCCTTCCTCTTTATTTACATATAAAGCTCCTCTTTTTATTGGGTTTAATCTAGAACCCCATATAAATGAAAAAGCTATCTGCAGTAATTTCCTTTTCAAATACTGTTGGCAACATAAATACACTTGCCAAGTATGATATTTTTCCCATTGGTACTGAATTTATCAAATAAGCCCTTTTTTCTGAATAATTTATATGTTCTCCAGAAAAGGCAAGTTTGTTTTATTTTTCTGCTGTTTTTCCCATTGAATTACACTTACAACTTTATTCCCAAACTTTATACAGAATCCAGAAATATCATTCACTGTAAAATATATTTATTTATTTTATTTTACATTTGTTAACCGGGGGTGTCTGACTGAGCCGAAAAGGCCATTTTTCAGCAGAGGCCCGGGGAGAAAAGCTCCACAAAGAAAAATTACAGACACATTTAGTTATTTAGACATGATCAGTATACACACAAATTACAAGAGACATGTTTTTACAGTGGTATGCGGCACAAACAGTTACAGTGGAGAGAACAATCAAAAAAAATTAATTTTAAAAATAAAGGTAAGTAATAGATTTGTGGTGTACGGCTGAACTTTGGAACGTAGGTAGAATACATACATAGTACACAGGTACAGTACACACATTGTAGATTAGCCAGTGTTTGTAAGATTGAAAAACTATTATCAACTGCTCTAGATTTAGTATGTATATGTTATCCGCTTTCACTAGCCTGTACCCCCTGTACTATATACCCCCTACCTTTATTAGATCACCTAAGCATTTACTTTTCTCTTTATTTAAAGCCAGCCCTATCACATCCAGACAGGCATTTGTGCAAATTATTACTTCTTTTTACCCAAATTTTGTTTTTGCTATTATTATAATGTCATTTGCATATGTTAACAGAACTGGAATTCTTAACCTTCAGGTGCTATATACCCCTCTTCCTTAATTTTGCAATTTATTTCACATACCATCACATTCATAGCTAATGCAAGAGTATACAACTCATTGGGCATCCCTGTCTTACACTGCTCTTCATATGTACCTCTTGGCTTAACCAGCCATTCACAAGTATTTTTACTTTATTATTACTATATGCTGACATAAATCATTTCCTAATGTTCTCACTTATAAAATACTCTTTTATTATTCCCCATAAGATTTCATATCCAATTGTATTAAATGCCTTATTAAGGTCTCCCATCATGATTTTCACTTCTTTTCTATTCATAATATCATCCACAATATCTCTTTCAATAATTCTTGACAACCCTTCCTGTTTATACTATACTATCCTCCATAATATTTTACATTTTAGTTTCAATTTCTTTTGTATTATTTTCATAAAGATCTTATAGTCATTATTCAATACTATCGGTCTTCCACTTGTTGTCTTCTTTCATCTTCCATATGAATTTAAGTATTCCACTACCTAATTCTTTATACATAAAATGTAACCATTCATTCAAAACCTTTAAAAAATGTGTCAATCTCTTACATTTTTATACATTTCATACCCTATTTCATCTAGTCCTGCAGCCAAATCTATATTTACTTGGCCTAATACATATTCTAACTCATATAAAGAAATCTCCTTTTCCAACTCCTTATTCTCTTTTTCTGTTAACTTTTTTACTTTCCATGTTTTTTCACTACCATCTTTTTTTAATAATTTTTTACACATATTGTACTACACCGTTCATAGTCTTTTCCTGAGTTCTTTCTATTCTTTCGCATTTTTTCTCTCATTACACTACCATCTTTCTTTACTAATCTGCTTAAGTAACTCAATACTTCTTTTCTATTTCCTTGTAAAAATATTTGAGCTTAAATAAAAATTCTTGTATTTTTTCTTGATTCTTTCATATAATTATTTTTCTTTGTCAAAGTACTTTCTATCATTATGCTCCAAATCTTCCCAAGCAGCATTATATGTTCATTTATATTTTTCTTTCTCTACTTTTCTCACATTATATTACCCCTATAAAAATCTTTTTTTATATTTTTCCTTAAATATAATCCACCATTCAGAGCAATATTTATAAGATGAACCAAACAGAAACCTTGGAACACCCAAAATATAAAACCAGAAGTAAAGCAGGAACAAAAGGACACCAACATAACACAAAAAACCTTTTTAATAAAACAAAAAAAATAATAAAATAAAACAGCCATTGAGTGCTTTCATCCCTAAGGAAATGGGAGTTCATCAGAATGAATAACAAAAAGTCATGCCCTCCTTAAATAGCAAAACCATCAGTCATGTTTATCAGAGAGTGACAGAAGACATTTAAAATAGTGGAACTTTCATAATCTTTTTTTCAAGTGCTCATCCCTTTTTTCAGAAGAATCCAGTTAAAGGGCAATGCATTAGAGCAGTAAGGATGACCTCAGAGAAGAAGGATATTAAGGAGGAACTAAAAAAGATATTTAAGATGTTTAAAGAACGAGACTACCCTGACTATACTGATTAGGAATTTTATTGATGACGTGGATGTTGACTGGGGTATGAAATTTAAACCCCTTTTAGAGAGGAGATTAGAGCGTACCAAGTTAAACACCGAGGCCTCTATTAAAAGATTTGAAAGGGCAATGATTATGCAATACAATTCTGCTACCAAGGAAGTTAGAAATATCATATTAAAACATTGGAATATTTTCAGGGCATGTCCTGACATTTTTAATTTATTATGTGAAAAGCCACAGTTCATTTGCAAAACGTATTGTCCATTTTCTTTTATCCTTGACATGGGTTCAGTTCCAAGCCTTTGGAACCAACTCAGCCATTACTACAGCTCGCGAAAGCCAAAAACTCTTGAGCTTAACCCTTACCCACAGTTCTCAGCTCCTATTTACCTCAGATCAAGTTTGCTGAAAGACAGACAGAATGAAAAACCCCAAAAGCCTTCATACAGACCATATCTGGAACCATAAAACAATAACAATAAGTGATATATGTCCAATATCCATTCCAACAAAAACTTCAAGGCAGGGAGAAGGAGGAAGGGGTGTCGAGGATAAATTAAATGGATAACACAGATGGAATGTTATAATGAGTACATAACTTCTTTATCTGATGTTGTCAATTTTCATTTTAACCTTGGAAGGACTTGAGGAAGGATATTCCTGAGCACCATTGAAACAAATTACGCTCTTCCCCAGGAGACCAGATCCGGTTTGTAATGAGTAATAAAGGTATGAGGAGAAGCCCAAGTTGCTGCTGCACAAATATCATTCAAAGAAGCTCTAGATTGAAAATAGCTACAGCTGTTGTAGAATGTGCCTTTACAGGCCCAGGCAATTCAATTTTCTTCTTATTACAGATAAAAGAAATACATTCTTTTAGCCATCTGGCTAATGTCACTTTGCTCACTGGTTGGCCAAGTCTTGTAGATGAAAATGACGCAAACAGTTGGTCAGATCGTCTTAAATCCTTAGTTCTGTGTAAACAGAAACATATTTGTCTGTGAACATCTAATAAATGTAGGCAATATTCACCTTTGGTTGCACAGTTGGGAAAAAATACTGGTCAATTAATAGCCTGATTAATGTTGGTCTCTGACACTACCTTAGGCAAAAAGGAAGGACTGGTTCTTAGGGAAACTCTATATTTTGTGGAACACCAGATAAGGAGGTTTACATGATAAGGTCTGTATTTCTGAAATTCTTCTGGCAGAAGTTATTGCCACAAGAAATATAGTTTTCCAGTTGAACAACGGCTAGTAGCACTAAGTTGAGATCGTAAGGTGGGGTAGGATCTCTGTAAGGGGGTTTTAGCAAGCGTATTCCTTTTAAGAAGGCCTTGCAAAGCTTATGAAATGCCAAAGAGGATTCTTTAAAACCATTATGGAAATTAGAAATAGCAGCTAATTGAATTTTTATGGCAGACTGGGTAGCACCTGCTTTAAAAAGTGAAGCTAAAAATTTTAGGATTTTATCAATGGACAGTGAAAAGGTATCAATGTTATTATCACAAGCCCAAAAGGTAAACTTCCTCCATTTACTAGCATAGAGTTTACAGGTAGCAGGCTTATGACAGGCTAATCGAGTATGACATACCAGGATGGAAAGTGAGGGAAGCCTGGCTATTAACAGAATTAGAGAAACCAAGCTGTCAGCTTGAGGTTCACAATGTTCGCATAGATTAGTCCCTCAGGATGGTACAGAATGTCTGGAGCCAGGACCAGTATCCAAGGCTGTTGAATCACATAAGGCCAAAGAAAGGGAAGCTATATCTGTTAAGGCCAATAAAGTGCAATAAGGATTACTTTGCTCTTCAGCCCGAATTGCTTTCTGTATGAATTTCGGGATTAGAGGAATGGAGAAAAGGCATACAGCAGACTGGAGGACAGAATGTGGAAAAGAGCATCTCTCAGTGACTCCCCCGATGGGGGGATGAGGGCAAAGTTGTTGCTGCACTTGTTTAGGGGAGAGGCAAATAGGTCACAGCAAGGCTGGCCCCATTGACAGAAAATCCTTTCTGCCACCTTTAGACTGAAAGACCACTTGTGAGACAGAATAATACACCTGGCTCAGTTTGTCTGCTATCACACTGGAACTCCCTGGAATGTGTGCTGCTATCAGAAAGCGGTTGGAAGAGATCACCCACTGCCACACTCTGACAGCTTTTCGACAAAAAGGATAGGATTTCATTCCTCCCTGTTTGCTGATGCACCAAACCACTGACATATTGTCCATTTGAATCCAATTTTTCCTGAAGGAAGAGCGGTCTGAAAGGCGTGCAATGCTAAAGCCACTGTCTTTAACTCCAGTACACTGATATGCAAGTTGGCCTCTGTAAGGGAATCTAGAAACTTTAGGTTCATCAGCCATAATGAAAAAAAAAGTCTGTAAATAATTGGCATCAACAAGCTAGCTATACTAAACAAACAAACAAACACACACAGCACACAGGTAGAAGGGCCTCACACAAACATTAACACTATTGAAAAAAGAAAATCGTTTTTTTTTTTTTTTTAAATAGGAGAAAGCAGCAGGAAGAAAAACTATCAAGAATGATAGTTCAGAATACACCAAGGTGTACGGAAAGAGAAGGACAGGGAAAAAGTAGAAACCTCTTTCAAATTTTGAAATATATCAAAAAAGCAACACTTAGCTCTTGAGCAATGGAGAACACATCTGTCATGAAGAGTGGCAAATGAAATCTGAGGTAAATAGGAGAGGAGCATTGTGGGTAAGGGTTAAGCTCGAGCATTTTTGGCTTTCACAAGCTCTAGTAACAGCCGAGTCAGTTCCAAGGATTTGGATCTGAATCCATATGTCAAGGATAAAATGAAAATTGACAACATCAGATAGAGAATTTATAACTACCTCTACAATTTTAAGAACCAGAATGAAAACAACTCCTTATGTAAACATACTATTTCTACTGACAAGTGTAAAACTTTCAATTTTAGGTTCTCTATTCTGGACAAAGTAAATATGAAACCAACAATGTGGTGACTGGTGCACTAGACTGGAGTACAAAGAGATGCAATGGCAGCTAAAACTAAATGCATCTAACCCACCGGGTTTAAATTAAGTAATTTCTTTACAACCTGTGCTCAAACTTAGAGCAAATAAAATATACCTTTTAATATTTTTTCACACATCAATCACCATCTTTTTATTAGTTTCACAAAGATTATATTCTTAAGAGTTTTATGTAGAACTGCTCAATCAAGTAGACCATTTTTATACCTGTACAAAAGTTTTTACAAATATCTTTTTAATAAAGCGATTACAAACATTCCACTATTTTAAATGTCTTCCATAACTCTGTAATCACATGACTGATGTTTTTGCTATTTAAAGAGGGAATGACTTTTTGTTATTCATTCTGATGAAGTCCCACTTCCTTAGGGATGAAAGCACTCAATGGATGTTTTATGTTATGATGTTTTTTCCCATTAAAAATGTGTTTTATGTTATCTTGGTGTCCTATTGATCCTGCTTTTGCCCATCAGGTCTGGTCTAATCAATTTTTATAAAATGTTCTCATAATAATATAATGTTTCCATAACTATATTACTAATCTGTTTCCTTCTTCAGTCAGTGTTTTCTCATTCATCCTTTTTATTCTTTTGTCTATTTTATGTATTCCTTGTTTTCCTTTATCTCTAGCCATACTGCAAGAATATCAGAAAACCTTGTTTCAACTGCCACCCCTTTTCCTATAACTAAACCTTCTGATATTATAAAATAACCTATTTCAGTTCTATACATACCCCTTTTGTAAGTCTATGATTTTTGTCCCAAAGTTTTAACTTACCGCATTTTATAGCTTCTAACATTTTCTTATATTACTTCCTTTCTTTTTATGCTTGCTGTTAAATCACAGTTCAAGTTGCCTGGTATTATAATATCCACACTTATCACTACATAGACTAAAATCTGATGAAATAAGCTTTCCATTTCTTTACAATTAGTATAAACATATAATGTTATAATTCTATATACTTGTTCTTTCCGTTTTAAATCTACAATGGTTAAGCTTTGCATTTTTTGCTAAAGGTATATCTAATATCTTGACTGTATTTCTACAGAACATGGCTATTCCATAACATCTCTCATTTCTCAAATTCCAGATTCTCTCTCCTCCCACAGTTTCTCTGTAATCTTTCTTCATTTGTTAAAAATCTTGTGTCTTCTAATACAATTACATCTACATCACATACCAACTCCAAAATCCCTGCTCTTCTTACTATATTCTTAATACTATTCACATTTACAGAAAGCACTCTAAAATTTCCCTTTTCCTTAGACTCATGGTTTCATAAGTTCATAGCCAATTACTAGGTTTACTGCATTAATGGGCCATTCTAAGCCTAACCAATTTCTCTCCCAAAGGAGATAATCAAATAATGTACTTTGTGCCTGTGAGTCAAACATCTTAACCATTATACCAAACCCCAACCAATAGCTCTATGTATTCTTTTTCATCTATTTCCTTTCTTCTTTTTTTTGTACTTGTCCCTTTAAATTTTCTTTTCCTGTCTTTTACCAAAATAATTATTTTTTCTTTACCTATCTCTCAGTTTATGTCTTCATCACTTATTTAAGATCTTTCTTCTATGTCGTCTTTATTATTTTTCTCATCTAATTTTTCTTCTATTTATACTACTTCTAACATCTCTTCTATTTGTTCATTTTCTCTCTTTTTCCCTTACTTTATTTTCATCTATAAAGGTTCATAAATGTCAACTTTTGTTACATTTAAACAATTCACATTTTTGTATATGTTCCTTTTCCCCACAAATACGTTTTCTTTTATCCCATTTACTTATCAAATGTCCTTCTTTTCCACCAGAAAACAGAGTTGGGGTTTTCTCCAGTATTTTTCAACATCCCTATTCTCCTCCACATTTACCAAGCTTGATATCTGTATATTTTTTTCTTTCTACTGTTAACATAATATTATACAACATTTTTGACATAATATTACATTCCCATTCACCAGTCTATAAGTCCCTTTTATTATAAACTTTTGCAATGTCCAGTACTTCTTTAAATACAGTTTTTAAATGTCCTTTTGAAGTCTATCTTTCCACCTCTGTTTGAAATTTTACATGAATTTCCTTTTTTATTTCCCTGTTAAATGCTTGTATCACATAAAGATTCCATGTGTTACCGTCTTTCATTTTTTTCATATTCTCCAAGAAAAATTTCCATTGAAGAAAAACACTTGTATAAAATGCCACAAAATGTCTCTTTGTTAACAAAAAGAAATGCTCTTACCACACGTTTTTACACTCAAAGGAGCTATTAAATTGTCCCACACTTTATACCTGTCCATTTCTTTGTCTTCTTCACCTTGAATCCTTACCACATACTTCCCATTTTTCATTTTTTTCTGCCTTTTCTGCTGCTCCTCTTTGGCCTTCCTTTACTTTCTCGGCATATATTTTCTTTTCCATCTCACCTCCATTCTTCAGGATTTTCTCTGCATTCCCTTTCGTATTTTCTCCAAAATGCCCCCCCCAAGAAACACCTCCGTCATTTTCTGGCTAGCTCTACATCACCATTTCATTAAGTAAATCATCCCGCAACTTTCCTAACTGGGAGGTTGCAATTATACAGCCATCATTTTCCAAGTCATTGCCATCAAACAAATTTCTCTGAAACATCTCAGAATCCTGCATGCATTCTCTCGTCTCAATATTGGTTTCCTCCTCCATTTTACTCACCACTCCATTATCTCCTTCTCTCTCCATCTTTCTCCAGGCCACCTCTGCACCTGGAACAGAAACAGGAAGGGCTCATGCAAAATGGGTCCCACTTGTAACAATAATGAGTAGGGGAAATTCCTCGCCAACTTCCCCTAGTGGTATAAATACCACCTCAGAACTTCCCTGAAAAGAGGCTTTCAGTGAGACTAAATTGGTCAACAAGGGATGCATGCAAAAATAAAAAAAAAATATTGATGATGTGTAGAATGAAAAAATTTCTGAACACACCCCTGATTGTCCTGTCCTAAGCTGCAATCTAATAACATGCACAATTTTGTTTCTCTAATTTGGTATCCCACAAAATCCACGTCAAACTATCTCTGTTTTCAGGAAGCAAGGGCTGCTCATGCCAAGGTTTTTAAGATACAAAAATGTATTCTTTTTAAAAAGATAATTTCAAATGAACATTACTTTTGCATTCCTCAAGAACAGAAAACAAAGTTAGCTTAGTGTGGCACCTGCTCAGGGTTCACCTGAATCAACATTTCTCCCAAACTTGCATTTCACCTTACTGAACTCTTGGTTCATTTCTCAGATGATCTCCTATCTGAAGGAAATTATCACTTGTCATCACTCAGTGGTACTAAGTGCCCTAGCACCCTATACATATGCCCCTTTCTAACCTACATATATACATTACTCCCTGTACTCCCTTTCTCCAACAGATTTCCTTCCCTGTGTTTGAGTACAATAAAAATAACTTATTTAAACAATTGCTTACTTTCAAATAACATATTAATACATTGGCAAAGGGTAATATTACCATCTTCCAAAAATAATATTTGCCTTATTAATGCACTATGGCAATTATTTTAGAGGAAAACCTATGCTGACCAACCTTTTAAGTCAGTTACAATCATGTCATAAAAGTGGTGTTGGAGGGAGCTAGATTGAAGAATACTTATTTAATAACGTTTTTTTTTCCTATTGCAGACTGCTGACACCTTTGTAAAGTACATCTGAACTCTTTTTAAAGCTGCAAAATATGTATGACCTTGTGACCTTTCGCACTAAGTGTAAAAACAGATGAAAGGAAGAGAAACAAGAAAAAATGGACTGGAAACATAGCTTGAAGTTTCGCAGGAAAGGACTTAATTGCTTGCATGTAACTGTCACCGAAAGATTGGGAGACAAGAAAGCCAAGGGTCATAGAATGAAACAGCAGTTTACTTCACATAAGCACATACTCAAAACCGTGAGAGGAAAAAGTCATTAACGTGTAAACAGTTAAGATATTTATTAATTTGATTTGTTTACTGGGTTAGTGCACTGATTACAGGGACCAATTTCAGCCACAACCCAGGTGAATGCTCAGCAAAAGGATGCTTAAACCAAAGGTAAACAGACTTAAAAAGCAAGGATAAACTAATGCATAGATTTACAAGTTTAATTACACAGTAGAGAATGTAATATGCAATGTATATATTAACAGTGTGTCGTATAAAATAAAGTAGTTAATTAAGAATGATACATATTGATTTTGAAGGTAAGATTCTGACTGAGGGTGTAACATTATGAGGAACAGGAGGATGACTGCAGTTATTAGAGACAGTATAGCACTTATACTTAGCTACTGTTCCTATGCGTAGGGAAAATAAATGAATATAATCTGATGTAATGCAGTTATACCTGGTTTTGTATGGCAACTATTTAGTCAGATATTTTTACCTTTTGCTTGTGACACATCTGTTAATATTTGTCTTTCATGTTCTGCCTTGTTATTTTGGGTCCTATTCAGACAAATATTTCTTTAAGTTACAGGCAGCTTGGATATTTCATTAGCTGTAAATCTGTTTTTTTACTGTACATATTTCTCCTGTCTGTATAAATTATTTTATATTCTCTGTGCACTGTTTTGATCCCTACATACTTTATCTGCAGTAGCACTGTTTACTTTTATTAAGTCTTATTTATTCACTTTTAAGTTCTTTTGGCTAATTTTTATTATTTATATATGCATTGCTGTTATTTCTTTATCTAAGAAGAAGGTTATCATTATTTAGCACTGTAGATTGACATGGTACGCTACAGCTTCCATTTCCAATTATCTAGATTTCTTGAGACTACTACTAGTGAAAGCTATTAGTTGTTACAATTTCAAATTGGCCAAATCAAAAGTAGTCCAGTGACTGGTGATCCCTGGGCATGTCTGGAAGAAAGCTGTGGGAAGCTGAAGAATTGTGACAGGTTCCTTGAGAATTGTGTACATATATATTTGAAAAATAATCATGCATTTGCAGGCAGGTACACTAGGTAAGGGGAACTGAAGGACAATGTGGTTCAAAGAGAGCAGAAAAAGGGGTGCCTGGGGTGCTAGGCCAAAGGCTCACCTCTATTAAAGATCAGTGTGCAATTTTAGTGTGGATCTGGATGTGAGAAGCTCATACCCAAAATAGCAGTGCATATTCCCTAGGAAAACATATTCCCTTTATGTTCTTGGGGACATGGTGCATTTGGTGAACTGGTTACTTTATTAGACTTGTGTGTACTTTAACTTTAACCGGTTGGATACTGGTGATTTGACTTCAGAGAACATTCCTCTGGTTGACATCAGACCTATATGGGGCACTGGAGAGGATGCAAAGATATCCCTATCCTTCACATTCCCAGGTGTCAATCATCCATCACATACTGGTGGTGGTGACAGGCAGACCATGATGTTTTAGGTTGGCAGTGGTATGCTTTAAACCCCATCAGTACTGGACAGTCATCACAATAATTATCAGTGAGTATCCTGCAAAAGCCTTGTAATACCCCCTACATGTACCTTGCCAATAATGGTACTTTGCTGCCTATGTGTTTGTTTACGACCCTGTTCATATAAATCATCATTCAAATCTATACAATATACTTATGAAATTTATCCTTGCTAACCATAAAACATGTTATGTGTATGACAGGCTGATAAAAGCTTGCAAATGTCTTTCAGTAAAACATACTGAAAAGCTGTAACTTTTGTTCAAAAAGAATACAGTTGTTGATTTCAGTAAATCTTGCAGCATGTAAAAGATAAAGAATAAAAAAAATATAAACCACACAGAACATGCAACTGTTTTCAGTGAAAATGCACAAGAGTTGCTAAAAAGTAAAACTGGCTTCTCAAATGTGTACACATGTTGAATTACTGAAATTCAGTCTTCCTTGAAATGTACTTAAAACTCAAAGAAAGCACTACCATAATTGGACTGCCATTTTTTTTTTCAAAATACAAAACATGCCACTATTTTAAGTGAGTGTGTGTGTGTGTGTGGGGGGGGGGGGGGGACAACTGCTAAGTCAGTTTTTGCCTTGTTTTGGAAGTGTGCACAGTGGATTGCAGGTGTGAGACAGAAACACAATTGTGGAATTAATTTGCCTGTAATAATGTGCATGTTTTGTTCGGACTTACAAGTCAGAGACATGTAGAATGTAGTAAAGATATGGCTGTAAAAAGGCCACATTTATTTATTTATTTATTTATTTTATTTATTTATTTTACATTTGTTGACCGGGCTAGTCCAACTGGATATATTTCCATTTTCAGTAGAGGCCCGGGGAGAAAAGCTCCAGCATAGCTCAAAATGAAATATCAAATTATAAAACACATTAGAAAATAATAAAACACATAAAATAGTAAGTATTTAGAATAAAGATGAAAGGTTTTTAAAAAGTACAATAATAAAAAGGTGAGTATAAAGTCATGTCAGTCACATAATCATATGATATGAAAGGATACACTAGAGTTCATTGTAGTTAACTTAAATATTTGTGGTTATAAAAGTTTTACAATATCCAGATTTAGAATACAGAGAGGTATATAGATTGTGATTAGATATCCATAGGCAGTAAGAAGATAAAGTAGGATAGGTAGTAGATTAATCAGGGTTCGTGCAGGGGCATAGCCAGAGAGATTTTAGGTGACGTTTGAGTTTTTGCTTAAAGAGTGACAGAGAAGGTAGTAGTGTTAAGTCGGTAGGTAGAAGGTTCCAGTGTTTCCCAACAGTATTGGAGAATAGGCTGTCACCTGACAAGTTATTGGACTTACTTATGCTAACACGTAGTTTGCTAGAGGAGCGTGGGAATTTAGATTATTATAAGGAGTAATTAGGTTGGCAAGTATTGGAGTATGATTTGGTTTGTAAAATATTTTATGAGCAATGGTGAGTTGGGAATAAGTTATCATGTTAGGGAGTTCAAGCCAGTCTAGCTGGTTAAGGTTCAGACAGTGGTGTGTTGAAATGCATTTCCAGTGGCAAATCTGGCAATATTGTTGTAGGAGTTAGACAGTTTGAGAAGATTATTTTTCTTTAGGTTAGTATAAATGGGAGAGGCATAGAGAAGAGTAGAGACTAAGTGAGAGTGGGCAATAGTGGTTCTAGCTATGGGAGTTAAGAAGGGTTTAATTCGATATAAGGAGCCCATTTTTCTGTTCACTGTTTGAATGGTGTTATTTATATGGTTATCAAAGTTGAGGTTGTTGTCAATTGTAACTCCTAATAGTTTGGTAGTAGGATCAGGAGCGATGAGGTACCATTGTTAGACTTAATAGAAGTTTATGGGAGAGGACCTATTGGTAGGTGTGAAAAGTAGAAGCTTGGTTTTTGGCGTTTAAAAGGAGACAGCGTTTCAGGAACCAGTCTTCTACTGAGTTGAATACTTTCTGAGTTAGAAAGTATAGATCAGGCGTGGTGTTGGCAGAACATATAAGTGTGGAATCATCGGCATATTGAATACAGGTGGCTTCAGGGACTGCTATATGAAGGTCGTTGATGAATAGTGAGAAAAGAAGAGGTCCTAAAATGGAGCCCTGGGGAACTCCAAGGGTGACTGGTAGGTGGGATGAAAGTTTGTTTTCCCAGAGAACTGCCTGCTGTCTATTGTTAAGGTAAGACTTGAACCATTGTATGGCTCGTGTGTCTAGAGCAAGAAGTTCAAGAGTATTTATAAGCAGTGGATGGTTAACCATATCAAAAGCCTTTGAAAGGTCGATGAAGAGAGCAGAGGAGAGGGTGTTATTATTACGATTCCTATATATGGAGTCAGTAAAAGAGAGTAGAGCAGTGGTAGTGCTATGAAATGGCCTAAAGCCATGCTGGCATTTAGCCAGTATGTCATGTTTAGTAAGGTGTTCTAATAGCTGGTGGTGAATGCACTTTTCCATGATCTTTGCTAGAGGTGATAGCAGGGCTATTGGTCTATAATTAGAGTAATCATAGGATTTACCTCCTTTATGTAGGGGAGGATGTGGGAGATTTTCCAGATGTCTGGAATACTTCCTTCATTAATGGTTCTGTTAAGTAGGATGGATATGGGGAAGGCCATAACTTTGGCTGCTTTTGTAAGTATTCAGAAGGCAATTGGTCGGCTGAAGGAGTGCAAGGTTTAAGTTTTAATAAGATTCTATAGATGAAAGTGGTTGAGATAGGCTGAAATGTAAATGTAGGTAATGATCCAGCTGAGGAAAATGGGATCCTTCTGTTATCAGTTGAAAGCTGACTAGCTAGGGATTGTATAGTTTCTGTAAAATAGGTGTTGAAGTTGTTGGCTATTTGAATTGGGGTATTATGATCAGCATCATGAGGGGCTGGTGTACTAGAGTGGCCAGGGTTAAGGAGCCTATTAATGTTAGTCCAAAATTTTTGAGGATTGTTCTGGTGTGTTTGTTGTAGCTTACAGTAGTAGTTCTTTTGTCGGAGAGTATGGCTTTTTTAGTGATGTTTCTTAGCTGTCTAAAAGTTTGTTGTTCAGGGGAAGTTCTGTTAGTTCTCCATGTAGACCAAGCTTTATTTCTAAGTAGAATTTTTGTCGTCTCTTTTGTAAGCCAGGGGGTTGGTTTGGATTTTATTCTAATAGATCGTTTAGGTGCATGCACATCTAGGATTGCAAGGAATTTGGAGTTAAAATATTTGACAGCCTCCTCTAGTGGGAGTATTTTTAGAGGTTTCCAGTCACATGCTTTGAGTTCATTTTGGAATAGTACAGGGTCAAACTGTTTATTAGTTCGTGAAATCCTGTAGGTAGGGGTGTTGAAAATGTCATTTCTTTGTCTTATAATATAAGTTAGAGTATGATCGCTTAGATCATCTGGTAAAGTTCCTACATTATAAGTATGGGGTTGTTTATTTATAAGTATCCAGTCTAAGGTGGTCTCTTTTTTAGTTGGTTTGTTGATTCTGGTAGTTGAGTTGATAGTTTGAGTAAAGCCATGGAGATTAATATGTGCGAGAGGGTTATTAGTGTTGAAGGTTTTCCAGTCTGTGTTAAAATCACCTAGAATTATAGTTTCTTGTGGGTAAGTTGAGGATACCCAGCTAAGAATATCTTCTATTATAGTGTTGTTATTACCAGGCGGTAGGTAGATACAAATCACATAGAGGGATTTGTTAGGATTGATTTGAAGTTTGGAGATGAGGACTTCAGCCTTGCTAACCATAGGTGGGCTATCATTTATAGAGGAGATCTGTAGGCCACTTTTATAGAGAAGTGCTACTCCCCCACCCTTACGTTTTATTCGGTCTTGTCTCAATATATTGTAGCCAGGGGGGATAATTTCATTATCCTTAGTTCCAGGTTTTAACCATGTTTCTGTTAGGCAGAAAATGTCGAAAGAGTGAATATGAAGGAGAGCATGAAGGTGTGCAATTTTGTTATTGATACTGCGGATATTGAGATGTGCTATAAGTAGAGAGTTGGAGATTTTGGTTAAGGTTGGCAGGTTAGGGGAAGTCATGCAGTGAATATTTCCTATAGATGCATTGGTTGGGCCAGGATTAGGATGTATGTCCCCATCCTTTAAGGTAGGGCTTTGTGTTTTAGATATTGGGTTATGTGAGTAGTTAATTAGAAGTTTCCATTTTTTTATTAATAGGTTGTTATACTTAATGTGTGCATATCGATGGTATTGAGGTGATGTATAGCAGGGAGTAAAGATTATGTTAATATGTGTAAGTGAGTGAGAAATATCAAGAGTGGTTGTTTGTTTTGGAGGGAGATTGTTGAGGGTGAGATTGGAGTTTTCAAAATAGGTTAGGAGATAGGCTGAGGTCAGGACAGGTAAATATATGGATAAGATTATTAAGTAGGTTAAGATAACTTTTCCAGTAGTATACATATTGTAATATCAAAGTATACTGATATAAATATTTATATATATATATATATATATATATATATATATATATATATATATATATATATACACGATTACAAATGCAAAGGAAGAGGAGAGAGATAAGATAAAAAGGACTAGTGGGAAAAACTGAGACTTAGGTAGAGGGAGGGTAGTAAAAATGGGAAGCAGTACTATAAGTAGAGATAGTAAAGAGGAGGGTGTGGTAGGTGAAGATAATTGTTTGGAGTGATTAATTGGTTAGAGGAGTGAGGGGTGCGGTGTAGGTAGTGAGGGGGTGTGGTATAAGAATAGGAGCACTGGGGGTGGGTGGGAATTGGGGGTAGGGTAGGGGAGCGGAGTGAGCCCGAACGGAGCAGGTGCAGACACAGACAGGTTTAGAGGAGAACAATCAGTGAAGAGGGAGGTAAATCTAAGGTTAAGTAAGGTACCTAGGGGTTAAATCTAAGGTAAGGTTAAGTAAACTGTACTAGATTTGTGCTAGATTTAGGTAAGGTACCTAGGGGTTGAGAGATTAAGTTAGCAGAGTGGAAAAAGAGCTGGCTAAGAGCTGATAGAGCGACAAAGAGATAGGTTCAGGAGTAGCAGAGGTAAGATGAGAGCAGAAAGGGTTTCAAGGCTATTATCTGGGAGCAAGGTAGTGAAAGAAAAAAGGGTAAAATGCCTTTCAGGAAAGGTAGGTAGGATCTACCATAAGGGGTATTAGAGAGACTAGATAGAATGGTTAAAGCAGGTAAGGTAAGGTAAGCAGGTAAGGAAAGTACAATTTACTTAAAGGGGTTTAGAGAGACTGGGGGAGGTAGGGGTAAGACAAAAGATAAGTAATTTACAAGCAGGGGGAGAGTAATAGGTGAGAGGTTAACAAAGATAAATGGGAGCGAAGTATAGAGACAAAGTAGGAGGAGAGATTATTACAGGCAGGGGTATATAATAGAGACTGTGGCTGCTGATAGTCCTGCAGGGAACGCTTACTTAAATAACTACAGGATTATATTACAGTTTAAGTCACATAGGAATATATGTACATACTTTCAAAAGACAAGTTCCTGTATCTCAAGGCAGAGAACTATGGGGAAGACAAGTCTTTATGTCTAGTTCAGTCCTGTTTCAGGAGTAGGTAGTTCAGGTATCAGTGTTCAGGGTTGACTCTGGGCTTCCAGTATTAAGCAGGATATTGAAGCTGGGGGATGTATACAGGCAGAAGGGTTGCTTGCTTAGAGGAGGGAGAAAGAAAAGGTTAAATAATCTGCTCTATGGATACCACACGTATTTATAGCAACAACAGTATCAGATTGTAAAAAGCTAGAAGCATTATTTACTCAAAGATTGCAGTGTGTCAGTCAGCCATAAATTAAAGCACATATGAAATATGGTGTTAACTGAGCAAGATCATTAAGTAGTTATAGGATACACTGTAAACAAAATACTTCAGAGTAGCAAATGCATAAACTATAACGCATGTTTAAACAGCATTTTAGGGTGGCACTTAGGCAACATTGATAGATTAGAATAGCACTTAAGCATCAATACTTTATCAGCAATAAGCAGCTGGCTAGAGTATGGAGTAGCTAGGCAACCTCTAGTTAAGACATTCAAGTTAGTCAGGCAAATACTTTGTTGAAAGTCCAGCACTTTTATCAATTAGAAGCCTAAACAAATACACAGTTATGTAGTTAATAGATATAGAGCAATGCCAAACTTCAGTGAGTCCTAAGGGTATAAGCACTAGGCGAGAGGTTTTACAGGACTAGTAAAGAGAGTAGTAGAGCAGTTAAAAGGGTGTTATATACACCGATCAAACTGTGTAGGTTAAAATAAATTAGTTCTAACAACACTTTGTCAGGGGTAAAAAGTTAAGCAAAACCTTGTTATTTTATAATTGTGGGGTAGGAGGTTGTATATAGTAGGGTGGAAGTGTCTGTTACAGTGAAAAACAACATGAATTCCCCAATCAGATACTAGCGCACAAGCAAACGCAGGTTTCCACATAAAGTACGTGAAGACTTTAATAGATTGAATGATAGGGTAAATGCGACTATTCCATTACCTATAAATAGTTAAGCAGGTAAATGGGAGGGTACATTGTAAAAGATAAGAAATACAGAAAAAAATGCAGTTGAACCTTTAAATAGCTAGAAGTAAGGTAAGATGTAGCATAACCAACACCCGTTCAGCATTTAAAAGCACACGAACAGGACCCTTTATCATTCAGGTATGACCTACAGTTTATAAATTGCTAGAAGTAAGGGGAGTCGCGGCTTTAACAACACCCGTTCAGCATTTAAAAGCGCGCGAATGAGACCCTTAGTCATTCAGGTATGTCCTAAAAGGAATAGAGTATAGCAGGTAGAAATGGTTTGTTTGTTTTATTGTTTTAATATCTGAAAGGTATACAATATAGCTAGCAAGATAGTAGCTTTTATAATACCCGTTTGGCGCTCAAAAGTGCACAAGCGGGATCGTTAATAGTCAGAATAAATCATGATAAGGGAGGACAGTATAGTGGGCAGAGTAAGGCCACAAAGAGGCGACTATTGCAATCAACTACCACCGATCAATAGTATAACATTAACTAATTAATTAAAGATCATTCCACATAAAACTGATATAACCCTCTTCACTAAAACTCAAAATATATGGCACGTGCTCACCGTAAAAGCAAGAACGGTCCCTTTAACAAGCAGGTGTGCCTAGGAAGAACCCCAGTATAGCAAGGATAATAAAGAAGGTTAAAAATCATATAAATGAACTATGCGAACAACAGATCATTACCTCGCATTCAAGGCGATTCACTAACAGTAGCCAGTTATATGGTATCCTTATGTACAGGCAGGTAGAAGGGGATTAAGGGAGTACTGTCCCAAACGCGTATATCCCTCAATATTTACGGAGGCGACAGTGTGCAAAACCGTAAAACTTAGGCAACACTAGGCATCGCAATATCACACAAGAACATTAAAAGCCACATGGATAAACTTTGCAGTAAAAATAAGTCATTACACAACAATATAAAGTCTTTACAAAAAATTACGGAGTTACCCACATAAATACATTGCTTTAAACAATAGCTAGGCAGTAGAGTTACAGTCTAGCCAAACTTACCGCAAACGCTACCAGCAGGGGAAAAACGCAGCAGCCAGGAGTGGGGCAGGCTTAAAAGATGGCGCCCTGAAGGTAGGGTCACTTTATAAGCTAGGGTAGGGGGCGGAGGTTAAAAAGGAGGGGAGGAGGGGCTATGCAGGTATGTGCAGGAAGGTCCTACGTGGGGGAGGGGCAGATAAGGTCAGATGTACGGGGGAAGAGGGATAGTAGTTGAGGGGATAGAGAGACGGTGAGATGAGAGACAAAACCAAAGATAGACACAGACAGGTTTAGAGGGAGAACAATCAGTGTTAGAGTTCTTCTAAATGTAACCTGTCTGTTAAAATCCATTTATTTTAAATATGTAAAATTGTTTATTCCGTTTTATTTAATGCATTACTTAACTGTATGTATTTTAACTAATGAATTATAATCAAAAACTCATCGGTGGTAAATTTGCTTATTAGTGTAAGGGCATATATGCAGATCCAGTGGCATCTCAACTGCTGGTTTTCACCTTTTCAAGAAGGAATACTTAGAGCTATGTCTACTGTACAAGTATTTAATGTTGGCTTATTTTAAAGGTACACATTAAATGTGTTGTTGTTGTAACAAATTGGTCTGGCTGGTGTCAACATGTTGCTGTGAAGTAAAGGTACAGAGCTGGTACTGAAGAGCCATCATTAAACTTTCCTAGAAAAAAAGTAAGTTTGTATCTGTGTGCATATGTAGGCACATACAACATAATCTCGACTTTTACTTACTGTCGGTAAGATAGCACATGACTAGAAGAAAGATAAGCAAGATCCTGGGGAGCCAGTGACTCTAACCCTGATATGCAACTGGTGAGTATAAACCTTATTTGGGTATGGCAGGTATTTGCAATTACCCAAGGCAAAGTGGGTATTTCCCATATGCACAAGAGCAACTACCACTTTCACAAAAATTGGTTGATAGGTCGGTACTAGGCTAACTGCCCTTGCGAGCCATTTTAAGCCTAGACAATTATCCCTTGTCAGACTCAAATCCTGTACCTTGTGTTTGTAAGGCAAACACCTTAACCATTAGGCTACCCTCCCAACCCAATGGTTGCAATTAATGGGATGTACATACCTGTATCATCAACTTTTATTTAGTAGTGGTGCAGATTTTGACACTAGCCTGTCTGCCACAGCTACTTAAAAGACAAACAGGGATAATCACACACAACAGTATTATCAGTGCCTGTTACTTCTTTTTCTTTCAAAAGTGGCCAATTTTCATTTTTTGCTATACCTGTGTTGCAGTCCTTAAACTCATCTCCCCTCCCCTAAACACCTCCCCTTCATATTGTCAAAGTGGTAAATTTGAGCTGTTTGCTGCTGTAATTGATACCTCACAGCAACAGACAAAGTGCATGTGCTGTGCTGAGAATACTGTTATCTATGATTACCCGTTTGTCTTTTAAGTAGTCATTGAAAAGCAAGAAATGGCAATTAAACCTGAATGACTAAAAGAAAACAGGGTATATGTGAAAACACATGTACAGTCAATGCGCTGAAAGGAGCTTAGGGGCTACAATGTAATATTTTAAAGCCAAACACTGCACTGTGGGATACCTGGAGGAAGACTAAAAATTAGCATACCAGACTCCATGTGGGCAGACTCTGGAATTACATTTAAAAATATAAAAAAAGTATACAGAGTCCAAAAGTAGTGTTAGAACATAGGAAACATCAAGACTTGATGAACTAAACATGTTTTTTCAGTCTGTGGGCACAGCTCTCCTTTAAGTGGTTAAATACAATTTGTGTAACTCTCCATTTTGTTGTACTTATTTGATAACATTCTGCATATTCAAAAAGTTGCCATGTTTAAACTTAAAATATTTTGTCCTACAGGCCATTAAGTTTAACACATATATTGTCAGTCAATATTAAATCAATATTTTGTAAGCTTGTTTTAAATTTAGGAGGAGGAAAACAAATAGTTGTAAAATGTAATATTCAATATTATTTATGCAAACACCACCATCTACCGAATATCCAGCTAAACAATCTGAATATATTTTTCTCACTCATATTTATTTTATAATACATGTCTGGTTGATGCTTCATCAGGCTTAGATTCACAAGCAGTATTCCTTAGTAAGTTTCAGCATATATCTTATCCCAAGCAAGCCTTGCCCTCAAAAGAACATTTTTTAAGAAATGGTACACAAATACATACATACACATGTTTGGGACATTTAAGACCTATATTTTATTTGTTAGATAAAGCTGCCTTTATCTGGTTTTGAGAGCAAAATCCCCACATGGTAGCCTAGTTCATAATATCATGCAAAACTTTCCAGTCCATCTCATCTTGTTCTTGGAGCAGTACACCTATACGAATGTCTGATCTCAGCTGAATTTGATTTTACCTGCACTCCTCATAAAACATCAACTTTGTTTTATTCAAAAGTCTAATTTTTACTTTGCTCCATCTGAAATTGTGATGCATCTATATGCAAATTTTCTTACTTTTCCAAAGGCTTCATCAAGACTATCAAAATACCTTCAACATGACTGGGAATGACAATCTAAAATTTCAGTCTCCTCAGTTTACATGCATTGTATTGCATCCAGAAAATGTTTCAAGGTCTTCTGAGTAGTCATGTTACAAAAATGCAGGTCGACCTGCAATGGACAACATTCACATTTTTTCATATTAAATCAAAAATTCTATCAACATTTGGCCTTGATTTTCCACATTTAGCTCTAGCAGTGGCAAACTTTTCAACTTTTGACCTGTGCTGTTCTCAAGGAATCCCCTGCAAAGCCAATTCAGTTCATCTTATTTTTAACTCATTCCCTAACAGCAAACAACCTTAAATTTTACCTTACTGCCTTAACCTCTGTTCCAATGAATTACATTCCATCAGCTCTACCTACTTTATTGTATAAACCAAAAATTCTCCTCTTCTGACCACAAACCACCGACTGTAATAAAATGACAATCAGGAAAAACAAATTTCTTTTATTCTCTAGCAATTCGGTGTTTCCACCTTCAAGGAATATCAAAACCTCCTGTATGACTACATGCCCTCGAGGTAACACATTCGGGACAAAATTTAAACCCAGACTTAACACAGCAAATTGTTCTGAAGTTAAATCACATTGGGATAAATTCAAAACTATATTTGGTTCAGCGCATACCTTATTTTTTGAACCTTTTGTTATATTGTCCATTTCTTGGTCTCTGCTGAAAATCCCCCTGGTAACCTCTCTCTTGGTTACCGGCGTTATGTCCCAAAATTTCTAGTCCGTTTTTGTCCCTGTTGACCATGTTGTTGCTGGTTAAACGGTGGTCCCCCTTGCTTCCAAAAAGTTTGTGTGTGTTCTTGAGGCTGCTGCGGTTGAGCTAACTCTGGAAATTTGCCGCTTGTATCAAACCTGCTTTCTTCCACTGACGATACAAGCGAAGAAGAAAGCGTGCTTTTAAACCTCACGCGTTGACGTTTTCCTTGCTTGCCAGCTCCGATTGGTTGAATATGTAAAGGCAAGCCCTGCCTCATATTCATTGATGTCCTGCGTCAGTTTTGATTTTTTCTGTTCAATCAGCTCTGTCTCCAATAAAAACAACTTTTCATTAGTTTTTTCTAAAAAAGCATTAATGCTAGCTGAATTCATGGAATCACTAATTGTCTGGGATAAAAAGGACAGTTCTTGTTTAAGTTTTTGTGTTTAAGTTGATCTCTTTCCAGTAAAATATGTAACCATTCGGTTACACATTTATGTGCAGATTTAAACCACCGCTCCTTAAATAATTTATCCACTGAACAATTTATATCAAAAGGAGTGCTGGGATTTTTCACGAATCTGAGTCCCCTTGGGGTGATATCGAGATCGATATATCTCTGTAGACCTAAAATATTAAAATAGGTCTTAGTTTCTTTTTCTAACAGCTTACCATATTTATCGCAGAGTTCTCACATATCTGATGGAATTGTATTAAGTGAAGGGGTCAGGTACTCTTTTCATCCTTTCCTTCATAAACACATCAAAAATAAGGCCGGTACCCAAGTTAGTATGCCGGTTTTCCACAGTCATTACCGGAACCTGTGAAGAGCCATTCAAATAGTGTTCCATAGTTCTCTGGGAACCCACCTGGGAGCCAGAACCGCTGGTTATTCCCAACTGAAAAGCTGGTTCCTCACGAAATGTCCAAGGCACATCTAGGTTCGGGTCAGAAGCCATATCCTGAAGTATAAACCACAAATTCTCCTCTTCTCCACAATATATAACAACACTGACCACAAACCACCGACTGTAATAAAATGACAATCAGGAAAAACAAATTTCTTTTATTCTCTAGCGCTTCGGTGTTTCCACCTTCAAGGAATATCAAAACCTACCTATTTTATTGTCTGAGCAACCTAGTCATGTCAGACTAACTTTTACACTTGATTTCCAATACTGCCAATGAGTAAGCTGCATCAGTACAGAATGGTATATCACTGACTTTCATTTTACGAACTTTAAAAAGCATTATAAAGAAGTCAAGGGATTATGTAGTCAAATGCAGTCCCACAAATGAACTGAATGACAAAACCCAGACAGTAATGATCAGGTAGGTCTACTTTGATAGGTGTTGCACTATAAAGTTTAAAGATGGGTCCACTCACATGTGCATCTTTTATTTCACAGAACTACAGATCTGCTGCAAAGAACGTAAAAAAAAGTTAAAGCCCCACTCCTCCAAAATGTCCTATAAAAGGGTCTTCATTCCTACTATGTCTAAAAATAAAATAAAGCAATATCTAGACAGCTGTAGTAGTATTCGGAGTGGAAGCTACTCTTACTCAACAGAAAAAGTAACAAGTCTTGTACCTATGGTACAAAAAACAAGGATAAACCATACCACTAGGGAAGAGGTGCTAATAAACAACAAAGGAGAAAAAATGTGACACGTAGTGGATGGAACATTTCAGTATATCCTCATCCTAAGCTCCTCTTGCAACATACTCTTACCGCTTTTGATCTTGCATGATGGGATGGGAACTATGATGGGCCTACGAGATGACAACCCCCAGGATTGTCACTTCTTTGTCTACTCACCAAATAAGGCGTGATATTTGCAAGAAATCGCAATACATGAAAACTAATATAATTATAGGCTTGGATTCTCTTAAAGGTGACTTTGCTGCCATAACACAGCACCTAAATCATAGCATGCAAGGGGTACAAGGAAGAATGATACACCTATTAAAGAACCCCTCCCCCCAAATATCTGGTGATGTGATGAACACTCACACGACTGATATAGTTTACTTGATGTGGTCTTCAACAGTTGGCAGAATACCAGGGGAAAAATCAAAAAAGTGACTCCCCAAACATGCCTAGGTTGGAAGAAACATAAAATCAAAACGCTATGAAGGACAGCTGTCTACAAGAATGTCTTCTCCTGAAGTGGAACTTTAGTCTATAATAACACACACACCAATTACCAAGTGTGCTGGAATAAGAAGTTATGTACCTACCATAACGTTCCATGTTAGTTGTCTTCTCTCGCCTTCTTTCTTGCTTGATGGGTTCGGAGCCGATCCCTCGGCTCCGACTCGGCACTTGCTAAGCTCGAGAGTCACTTTTACCAGCTCGAGGCAGCCCCATATCCCATGATGCAAGGCGGTAAGTACCCAGATCTCGTTTGATGACAAAGGGCAACAGCACCAAGCATAAAATACTTCCAAAAGGAAGAAAGAAAACTTACAGATGGAAGAAGGACCAGGTCTGAATGGTCTTCAGCATAACAGTTTCTTATAACAAGGTCTGTCCAGGCCAGGGGGAAGGAGGGAGGGTCGCAAGAAAGAAGGCGAGAAGACAACTAACATGGAGCGTTATGGTAGGTACATAACTTCTTAATGTTAAGTTGTCAATCTAGCCTTCATTCTTGCTTGATGGGACGCGTCCTAGCACCTCTATCCTGGGTGGCTCAATGGAACAAACTCTTGAGGACTGTAGAGCCAAAACTGGCTCTGTCCCTGGAGGCCAAGTCCAATTTGTAATGGGAAACAAAAGTGTGAGGAGTGGCCCAAGTGGCGCTGCACAAATAGTGTCTAAAGGAAGTCTAGCTTGAAAAGCTGTAGAAGTAGCTAAGCTCCTAGTTGAATGTGCTTTAGGTTTTGAGCACAGCTGTTTTCCCCTGAGCAGATAAATTTCAGAGATGACCGAAGAAAGCCATCTGGACAAGGTCACTTTAGAAACAGGAAGGCCTTTTTTATTATCCGCATAGGAAACAAAAAGTTGATCAGATTTTCTAAATTTTTTTGTTCTGTCCAAATAATATCTAAGTTGACGGTGGACATCAAGATAATGTAGCTTTTGTTCAGCTCTATCTGAATAGTTAGGGAAAAATACAGGGAGATCAATGGATTGATTCAAATTGTTCTTTGAAGCGACCTTAGGCAAAAAGGTTGGGTTAGTTCTCAAAGATACTCTGTCTTTGTGAAAAACCAAATAGGGGGGTCGAACCGAAAGAGCATGAAGTTCAGACACCCTTCTGGCCGATGTAATAGCCACTAGGAATAAAGTTTTCCAAGAAAGATATTTCAGGGAACAAGAAACAGCTGGCTCGAAGGGGAAGAATCAAGGATGTCAGCACTAAATTTAGATCCCACTGAGGAGGAGGATTCCTGATTGGAGGCTTTAGTAGGAAAATTCCTTTCAAGAAGGCCCTGCAGAGCCTATGGGACATAATATTATGATCTGCTATACCGACATGAAAATTGGAAATAGCAGCCAATTGAACTCTGACTGTGGAAGAAGAGGAGACTGCATGAAAAATCTCTGCTAAGAAGTCCAGGACTGCCTGAACAGGGGCAGTAAAAGGATCAATATTCTTGGCCTTAGCCCAATAAGAGAAACGTTTCCATTTGCTTGTATAAATCCTCCTGGTAGAGGATTTTAGCGAAGCTACTATGATGTCTCTAACTGGGTTAGACATCAAAGGAAGCCTGGCTAAGGAAGGAAGTGGAGCAACCATGCTGTGAGGTTGAGAGAAGGGATTGACCGGTGCAGCTGACCCGATTGGTGAATCAGAAGATCTGGCACTGGGTCCAGATGCCACGGCTGCACCAAAAGGTGATGATGGAGGAACGGAAACCAAACTTGTCGAGGCCAGTAAGGGGCAATGAGAATCAATTTGGCTCTCAAAACGGTAGCTTTCTGGATAACCTGAGGGATCAGAGGAAATGGAGGGAAGGCATAAAGAAGTCCCTGGGGCCAATCCTGGGTCAGAGCGTCTCTGGGGATGGCCTGATGGAGGGAAGAGGCAGAAGAAGTCTGGACATTTGCTGTTTTGGGGAGTAGCGAAAAGATCGCAGCATGGGCGACCCCATTCCAGAAAAATCTCTTCCGCTATAGATTGCTTGAGAGACCACTCGTGAGGCATGAGAATAGCTCTGCTCAATCTGTCCGCTACAATGTTGGTTTTCCCAGGGATATGCGTTGCTACCAGAAACCGATGAGAGGAGATCGCCCATTGCCATAGTCTGAGCTTCGACACAAGGGGTAGGACTTGGTTCCGCCCTGTTTGTTGATATACCAAACTACAGACATGTTGTCTGTGTGGACTGCAATTGTCCCTACGGGAAGAAAGTCGTTGAGGGCTTGCAACGTTAAAAGCACTGCTCTCATCTCCAGGACATTTATGTGCAGATGGTACTCGAGCGGCTACCACGTCCCATGAACCATCCTGCCCTGATAATGACCCCCACCCGATCAGGGAGGCATCCGTGGTGACAGTGGCTATCGGGGATGGGGGTACAAAGTACCTGCCTTGGTGAACCTGAGGAGATGTGATCCACCAAGCAAGATGCTCTTTGCATGTCTGTGTCACCAGAATCTGGTGACGCATTGGAAGTTGTTGGTATGACCATTGTGTGAACAGCATCCACTGAAGAAGGCGCATGTAGAATCGAGCCAGGGAAGAAGAGTAATGGCCGCAGCCATGAGACCTAAAACCTTTAGAACCATTCTGGCCTGTACTTTCTTGTTGGCCAGAATGATTCTGACATGACTCTGAATGTCTGAAACTCTTTGATCTGTAAGGGTAGCTGACATCCGAACAGTGTTTAAATTTGCCTATGAAGGTAATAGACTGGCAGGGCGATAAGGATGACTTTTTGAAGTTGATCGAGATGCCCAAATGAGAACAAAGGTTTATTGTGTAATCCCTGGCTTGTATAAGCTGATGCCTGGTGGTGGCTGACAGGAGCCAGTCGTCGAGATACGGAAACACCTGGAATCCTTGGCGTCTCAGGTGAGCCGTGACCACTGCCATGCATTTGGTGAACACTCTGGGGGCTGTAGTGAGACCAAAGGGCAGGGCTCTGAACTGGAAATGACTGGACCCCAGCCGAAAGCGGAGAAATCTCCTGGAGCGTCTGTGAATTTTGATGTGATAGTACGCATCCTGAAGATCTATTGAGCACATCCAGTTGTCCTTCTGTAAGAAGGGCAGAATTGACTGAAGAGTGACCATTCGAATCTTGTCTTCCTGACAGACTTGTTGAGTCTGCTGAGATCCAATATTGGTCTCCAGTCTCCCGTCTTTTGGGGACCAAAAGAACCTTGAGTAGATTCCGGGCTCTGAATGGTCTGTTGTAACTGGCTGAATGGCTCTTTTTGCAGTAGTTTTGAGACTTCTAACTCTGCAATTTCCCTTAGACCGGGTGGTACATCTGGAAGGGAACTTGAGGGAAGGGACTTTCCTCGAAAGGAATTATGTAACCCTTGGATATGATCGACTGTACCCATCTGTCTTGAGTGAGGGAATGCCAGGCTTCTGGGTACAGTGATAATCTTCCCGACTGCCTCCAGGGAGGGACAGCCGGGCAACATCTCAGGGATGCTGAAAGGGCTTGTCAGAGAGAGGCTCTCTGTTTCCCTGGTTTTGGACCCCTCTGCCTCTAGGCGGCGTCTGTTGTTGTTACCCCTCTGCCTCTAGGGGTAAACTGACCACGTGAATCGGCGTGACTCCTTGGGATTCTGGAACCACATTTTCCCACCTTTCTGTCCTTTGGGATAAGGTCTAGAAGGGGTGGAAAACGGACTCCAACAGCAGAAAGAGTCTTGCCGTCCTGTTAGCACCTGGTCAAGGTTTCCTTCACCTGAGGGCCAAACAAAGCTGACCCATCAAAGGGAGAATTTGTGAAGGCGCCTTAAAGGGATCCATAAAATCACATAGCCGCATCCAGGCTTGGCGTCTAAGAGCCACACCTGTACCTGCGGCTCTACTCGCTCCATCCGCAGCATAAGATATTAGCCGCATGGAGGAGTTTGCAATGGAATTGAGGGTTCCTAGCTGCGAAGCAATTTTTTCTTGAGCCCCTGCAGCTGTAGGATCCTGAACTACTTCACCCAGCTCCTTAAGGATATCCCTCTGGAGTCTGGTGAAGTGACATAGGTAATTCAGCGAACGCATAGCAAAGGTCGCTGAGGAAAACATCCGCTTACCGTACCTATCCATGGTCCTAGAGTCCTTATTAGGAGGATGGACGGGTACGGAAGGATCTGCAAGTTCCTTTTTGGTGGCCGCAGCCACCACCATGGCATCAGCGGGGACACCCTTAGTGAGGAATTGCTTGTCACACGGGGCAGTGATAAATTTTGAAGGCCTCCTAGGGACTGGCTCTACAGAGTCAGGAGCTGCCCACGCCTTTCGTGCAATAACCTGCATAAGGGGGTCGAAAGGCAGGGACACCCAGGAGGTGGAGGGCCGAGATCCAAATGCCTCTAGGTACACTGACTCATCCTCAGAGGGATTGTTGGTGGGCCAGTTTCCCCTCTGTTTAAGGAGTTCTAGGATGTCTGAGAAGGAGACATCCTCAGAGGGGGATCTAGGGGATCCCTCTGACTCATCAAAGTCAGTATCCGAGTGACAGACTCGGGAGTCTACATGTTTCCTCTTACAAGTCCTCTTCCTAGGAGGATCTCCCGAAACATCAGGAGAATCCTCGGAAGAGGGGGAAATTCCCAATGGGGAATCCTGAGGCGGAGGATCTCTGGGTCCTGTAGCAAGAGAAGTGGCAGAGATGTCAACAGGTACTATAGAGGGAGGAGCTACGGCCACAGACTGCTGACTGATACCAGTGGCCAGCACACTCTTCATCACCTCGAATGCTCCCCTCCCAGGCAGGTCCGAGAGAACCCGTTCGAAGAACTAGGAACTCCAGGGACCACCGAAGGGAAGTCTCCGAGGCAGATGTCGGAGCCGCGCTAACCAAGGCCGAGGCTCCATGGGGAAGAGCGGGTTCGGCCAAGGGTCCGATGCCACTCACCCCTCGGAGGAGACCATGGAAGCCCGACCACGAATCCCTCTAAGGAAGGTCTCGAAGAGGAGATAAGAGTAGAGGCTGAAGGAACAGAAGGGGTATCCGTCCTCCAGCCGTAGCAGTAACCATTCCCGAAGACTCCAACTCCAAGCTCTGGGGTAGAGTTGAAGGAGGAACTATAACGGGGTGTGGACCAACAGTCGTCTGTTGAGACGGACTATGTAACATTTGGGCCAGTACCTGTGACTTAAGTAATCTACTGACCACTCTCTCTAGGTCATGGTCTGACAGTCTGGATGACCTTGAAGATCGGCTCCGATGGCTCCGTTCGAAGAAGAGGTGAAGCGGGCGAAAGTATCGGCTCCAAGGAAGGAGACCTCGACCTCTTCCTGGAATGAGCCATCGGAACCGATACTATAGATCCTGTCGGAGCCGAAGACTTATCGGAGCCGACAGGAAGCCTCGATGTATCGGCTCCAGCCGGAGCCGATACAGCCACCAAAGTAACGGTGTCGGAGCCGATCGGGCCGACACCGATGCCTGTGCCACATGGGGTCGGAACCGATCGGAGCCGACACGAAGTGGTCGATGCAGATTCGGCACCGATAGCCATCGGTGCCGAAGGCTTTAAGCCAGAATCGGCTCCAGCCGGCCGATCTCGACTCGAACGAAGTCGGAGCCGAGGCCGCAGGCTTAGACACAGAAGCCTGGGCCTTGGAAGATTTAGCTGATTTTGATGGAGCCGACTTAGCCGGAGAGCCCTCCGGCTTAAGAAGGCCCCTAAGTATCAGCTTGTTGCGTCTTTCCTGCAGGACTCTCTGGCTGAAGGAATGACAAATAGCACAGGAGTCCTGCAGGTGAAGAGGCCCCAGGCAATACAGGCAAGAAGTGTGACCGTCTGTCAGAGACATCTTCTGACAGCACGAGTCACACTTCTTAAAACCTGAGACCCTCTCCTTTGACATGGTGCTTTACAAAACACACACACACACACCAGTCAAAAAATTAACTTAAATAAAATACCAAAAGGTATTCCTATAAAACAAACACACACACCCTAACAGGGAGGGGATGGGATGGTAAAGTTTGACTAAAAAAAATTAGAAGAGACAGGGATTTTCTGTCAGAAAATGTAAATAATTAACTTATAACTAACAATTAAGGGTTTTTTTACAAAAAGGGGCTTAAATATCAAAAAGGTGAATCACTTACCAGGAGCTGGTAAAAGGAGGACCTCATAAGCGAAGCGGCAAACGAGATCTGGGTACTTACCGCCTTGCATCATGGGATATGGGGCTGCCTCGAGCTGGTAAAAGTGACTCTCGAGCTTAGCAAGTGCCGAGTCGGAGCCGAGGGATCGGCTCCGAACCCATCAAGCAAGAATGAAGGCGAGATTGACAACTTAACATTGCATGTTCCTTGCAAACACATTACTTATTTGCTTTTGTTTATTGGGGTATAACACTGATCAATTCTGACCAATTTTAGTCTCAGCCCGGGGAAGGCACAAGAGGCAGTGTCGCCAACTGACAATGTCCATTTACCATATAAACACTAAATACAGCATGCCCAGTTGTATAGTCACTACACTGTACAATGACCCAAAGCTGTTACCTTCTGGTGAGAAATGACACCACAGCTGGTAAACCATCTAGATTCAAACTGTTTAGTAACCACCTTGTTTCAAAAATTAAAGATTATTAATATAAAAGCCTGTAATTTTTTTCTCCTAACCCTTCCCTCTTTATGTCTCCTTTCAGCATTGTCTTCTAGTGCTTCTTATCGGGTCCTACCCTCCCTGCTGAATTTTTCACTCAATTCCCTGAAAACATTAAGGAGGCCTATACTGTCGGCACCCAAGAAGCACCCCAGCAACCATCCAAGTGATTGTCAACTGGTTAGCTGCTAATGTGTTAACCTTTGCTGTATGTCCACTTTTTTGCTATTTTTAGCCTAATAGTTTCCTAAGGTGAGCAGCACACTCGCGGACCCATCCTTGGTTGTCCTCCCCCACCCTTATATACTAGCATTTGCTACAGTTTCCCTCTCCCTCTATCTCTAATCAAACTGCTATACTCCTTATAGCCCCTGCTTGTCTACAATCCCGAGGTTTCCTACCCTAAATAACAGTACATTTACTGCCTTCTCTATCCTTGGTTATCCTTCTTTTCTCCACTTATGCTCTCAGGTTATTGTGATTAGCTCTTCTATTTCCCCTCTCACCTTTTGTCTTACCCTTGTGACTTTATCTGGTCCCTATCTTTCTTCCTGTATAACTACTTCTCCCTATCTTTCTTCCTGTTTAACTACTTCTCCCAGCGACTACATTCTTACAGCTTGTTGTTGCTTAACTCCAAGCTCCTAGCGTTGTTCTTTTTCTTACCTGTACCCCTTAACTCTAACGTGAAGCCTATTTCTCTTTTGTTCTTTTCCCTGCTACACAAGTTACTTCCAATCTCACTTTTTTCTCTCTCCTTACTCTTACATTCTCATTATACTCTCTCTTTACAAACTAAGTGGTGTCTCAATTCCTCAGCTGGACTGATTGCCTACGCTCTCTCTCCCCTCTGACTGTTTCTGCCCCGTCGCTCCCCTCCCTACCCCCTTATCCCACCCACCCCACGCACCTCTACCCTTATACCTCACAGTCCACACCCCCTTCTTAACGCACCTATCAGGTACTACTACCTCATTTGTAACTCTTCCCTCATAATTCTTTCCAATTCCCTCCCCACACTTCTTATCTCCCATCCCTCTTATACACAGACCTATCCAGTAACTCTTACCTCCTAGCCTCCTCCTCCTATAAGATATATCTACTCCACCCTTTACCACTATAATCTCTTCCCATCCTCCTCTCACCATGTCTCTAACCACTACCATTTCTACTTCCAAAACCCCTATAGCAAAAAATATCTTAACTAAACTAGTAGCCCTGATAATTGTTTCTCTATTATTTACACTTCCTTACCTCTTGACTTCCTATGAAATAAAACTTAATTACCACCTTACAACCTTTTCAAAGCAAACTGCATCTGAACTCATATCCCTAAACTATAACCACTCTAACATTACTTCTACCTCCTCCTACCTTCTAGCCAAATATCATAGACTATCCCACACCAAATGTAATAATCTCATGTCAAGGAAACTAAAGGACAAACTTAACCTAACAATTAAACCACACTCAGTACACAAGCCCACTACCCTGACAGATGGTGATATACACCCAAACCCTGGTCCTTCAAACATCCCTACCAAAGAAACCACTATAATCTCTAACTCACCCCTTCCACTACCAATCTCTAATTCTAACACTTTACTTTTAGGACACCTTAATATTCAAAGTGTCAACAACAAAATTACTCAACTTCACTCTCTTTTGCAATGTCACTCTTTTGACATCCTCTGTTTAACAGAAACCTGGTTAAAACCCTACACTAAAGATACTGAAATCATTCCCCCAGGCTACAACATCCTTGATTAGACCGCAATACTGTAAGGGGAGGAGTAGCTCTCATTTTAAAACCGAACTTAATATTTCCAATACCCTATAACCCCCCTGAAAACACCAACACTGAACTCCTCATAACTAAGCTACAACTTAACCCTAATAAAGCCATCTACATTATCTGTACATACTTTCCACCTGGTAATAACTCCACAAATATAGAAAGTATTCTTAGTTGGGCTTCAACCAATCACCCACAAGAAACTATAATACTTGGAGACTTTAACCTTGATTGGTTCTCAGTTAATTCTAACAACCCAGCCTCTCATATTAATCTCCATGGCTTTACCCAAACTATAAACACCACCACTAGAACTAATAAAACCAACAATAAAGAAAGTATACTTGATTGGATCCTGGTTAACAAACCCCAACTTAATTACCTAGCAGGAACCCTGCCTGATGATATCAGTGACCATAACTTAACCTATATCATTAGGCAAAAGAATATCACTACAAACACCCCTTCAGTCAGGACTGTGCGCAGTAATAAACATTTTAACCCCACTCTATTTAAAACTGAGCTAAATGCATGTGACTGGAATCCACTAAAAACTCTTCCCCTTAATGAAGCAGTTCAATACTTTAATACCAAATTCTTAACAATCTTAGATAGCCATGCTCCAAAACGGATTATCAGAATAAAAGCTAAACCAGCCCCCTGGCTATCAAAAGAAACAAGACAGAAAATATTACTCAGAAACAAACTCTGGCTAAAATGGAGAACAAGTAAACTACCCTCAGATCATCAAACCTTTAGACACCTAAGAAACAATACCAAAAAAGCTATTCTTTCTGATAAAAAACACTACTATTGTAACCTCCAGCAATCTAATCATAATAATCCCCAAAAATTCTGGGCAACATTAAACAAACTTCTTCACCCTGGACAAACTTCCACTCCCTCCCCCTTGGGATCGGACAAAGTTTCTTCCCTTGAAACTGCCAACACTTTCAACTCCTTTTTCACTGATACTATCAACTCACTCGCCTCTCACCTTTCTTCTGATAACTCTAATGTTCCTCAACTTGCCTCTTCTAATCTTCCAAACTTTTCTATACAGCCCACCTCTACTACCTTCATCCTAAAATGTATTCAAAAGCTCAAGCCATGTACCCCATCAGCTGACCAACTTCCATCTGAATTCCTTCAAAAAGCAGCCACTGAAATAGCCTATCCCATATGTATTCTTATAAACAGAACCATTAAAGAAGGAAACATCCCTGATATCTGGAAAATCTCACATATTATACCCTTACATAAGGGAGGAAACTCTACAGAATATTCTAATTATAGACCCATTGCCCTCCTGTCTCCACTAGCAAAAATCATGGAGAAATGTATTCACCACCAACTAATGAATCACTTAACTAAACATAACATACTATCTCATTGCCAACATGGTTTCAGACCTTTTCATAGTACTACCACTGCTCTCCTTTCCTTCACTGACTTCATTAACAAAAACCGCAACAATAATACCCTTTCCTCAGCACTTTTCATCGACCTATCAAAAGCTTTTGACATGGTCAATCACCCTCTCCTCCTAAAAATCCTGGAATCACTTGCTATTGAACCAAATGCTATCCAATGGTTCACCTCCTATCTTTCTAACAGGAAACAAGCTGTCCTCTGGGAAAGTAAACTCTCCTCTCTTCTCCCAATCTCACTCGGTGTACCACAAGGCTCAATTCTTGGACCCCTTCGTTTTTCCCTATTCATAAATGACTTACAAGTAGCTATTCCCCAAGCTACGTGCATACAATATGCAGATGACTCCACACTCATTTGCTCTGCTAAAACAATCCCAGAGCTTCAAATTATTACTCAAAAGGTATTCCATACTGTTGAAACATGGTTCTTAAAACGCTGCCTACTTCTTAATGCCAAAAAAACAAAACTCCTCCTTTTCAAACCCACTACCAGATCCCCCCCTTTGGACTTCTCTATCTCTTCTATTAACAACACTCTCATATCACCTGACTCTACTACCAAACTGCTAGGTGTGACTATTGACAACAATCTTACCTTTGATTATCACATAAACAACACTATTAAAACTGTACATAGGAAACTGGGCTCCCTCTATAGAATTAAAACTTTCTTATCCCCAACAGCCAAAGCTACCTTGGCACACTCTCATCTCATTTCCACTCTTCTCTATGCCTCACCAATCTATACTAACCTGAAGAAATCTAATCTTTCTAAATTGACCACCACATACAATAGTATAGCGAGATTTGTTACTGGTAATCAATTTAGAACTCACCACTGCCTGAACCTACAACAACTTCACTGGCTTGAATTACAAAACATGTTGCTTCTCTCCCAACTTCCCATCATCCAAAGAACTTTTATCAGCCAAACAACACTCCTTCATTTTCTAATCTCTTCACCCCTTATTCTAACCTGAACTCACTTCTCCTCCAGCAAACTCCTAGTTACTGCTACCAAATCCAATAACCTTGCAGGAGACTCCCTCTTCTCTAACTCCATTGGTAAACACTGGAACTTACTGCCCACTGAACTGACTTCTGTTTTATCTCCAGTCCTTTTTAAACAAAAACTTAGACTTTACCTTACAAAACACTGGCTATGTCCCTGCCTTAACCCAGACTGAAACCTGGTATTCGATTATTCCTAGTTCCCCTTTATCTCTGTAACTTCTGCTACCCTCTATTTTACTTCCTCACTACTCTATCATTTACAGCACCTTTATTCCTTCTTCTTCCTGTTTATATTACTCAGTTTACTGAGGGTTCAGATAAATATCTATTCTACTTCCATACTGTCTTTAAATGTCCTTCTCTCTTTCTTATGATGTTTACTATGCTAAATAAGCTATGCTTGTGTTTTGCTTACAAGAACAATGAGTACATTATTGTACAAATGTTAATTCTGAATACAATAAGTTTGATTTTTTTAATATTTTCCTGATACAAAATATTTTTTATGTTTCTCTTTATTGCTTCTTATGTAATTAGTTACTATGTCTTTGTGGAGCTTTTCTCCCCGGGCCTCTGCTGAAAATGGAAATAGTTCCAGTTGGACTAGCCCGGTTAACAAATGTAAAATAAAATAAAAAAATAAATAAATTCAAAGGTCCAGCAGCCTAAGGTGATATCTATCAGGAAACAAATTTTCCAAGTTATAAATTACTGGTCTGTAGAACTGATCCAAAATAAATGACAGCTGTGAGGTTCAGACTGCAAGGCTGCACCAGATTCTTCACCACAGACTAGAGATGAAGGAACACTTTTCAGAATTAAATTCATCAATCTATGGTATGCCACAGTTCTGTTTTCTAATAGATAATAATATCAAGAAATGGCTAAGGTACATAGCGTGATGGGGTAACTTAAGCCTAAATATCAAAGATGCTTAAGATGGCAAGCAATACAGAACAAGGAGGAAGAGAATATCTCATTTCCCAGATGCAGAACTTTTTCCTTTGGACTTGTGGAGGATGCAATAGGAGGTTTCCTTGAAGCCTCAAAAATGCTCAAGATCGGGGGGTGCCTAAGATGGCAAGCAGTTAGAAGCACAGGAATTTTGCTCTGCTTCTCCTATACATTTTTGACAGGATTAAATTGTCATTTTCATAAAAATTCATTCAAATAAGCTGGGATGTCGTGTTGGAAACTTCTTGGGAAACTTTGTTGGAAAAAAAATTTACATTTCAAATATTTTACTGTAAAAACTTTAAGATGAAGACTATCAAAGCAAGATGAGACACTCAAAAGTAGTTTCACAAGAAAATTCAGTGAAGAAAGAGTTACATTCTATTCTTTGTAGTATACAAGACCTATCCTTAAAACTAGATAAACTGGACTCTAAAGTTGACAAAATAAAAGAGGATTGTACAAGGCAGACTGAATTAATCAAGGAAGTAGTGAAACAACGGAAATTTCAGATATCTGCTATGAATGATTCTATTACTGACATAGACAAAAGACTTACAAAAGGAAAATATAACACTGATTTTGTTCTTCAACAAAACAAAAAGTTATTGGAAAAAAGTGATGACCTGGAGAATAGGGAGAGAAGGAACAACATCCAGATTTATGGAGTCCCTGAGCAACTAGGAGGAGATAACATGGTACACTTCTTATCCACTTGGATCCCTAAAACATTAAACCTTCTTGAAGCCATGTCATTTGGCATAGACAAGGCTCATAGATCTTTGACTGTAGTGACACCAAGCAAAAAACTTTCAAATCAAATTTATTTCTGGGCAAGACAAGGATCTAGTTTTGAAACCAGCCTGGTCTGCTTCTCCCATAAAATTGGATGATTCTTTCATTAGATTTGGCAATAACTATTCCTCTCTGGTGGTTTCAGAAAGAAAAGCGTGTATTCCTCTGTTAAAATCATTGATGAAAGCCAGAATAAAACTCATCTAATCAACCCTGCAAAACTAAGATTATTCTTACCAGAGGGGAAAAAAGTCTGATTCATTAGAAGACGCAGTTTCCTTCACCCAGAAAAATATTTTACTTAATTCTACTGATGATAAGGACCTGAGTATATCTTTAAAAAGACAGGCTACAAGGAATGATTGGACAGTTACAGAGAACAAAAAAAGCTCAGAGGCAAATAAAACTACCTGTTAGTTATTCATATTTTGTTTTAAAATAGACGGTTTCTGAAACATATTTTAAATTAAATCACCTAAAGGTAATACTTTTCTCTTTTACTTACATTAATTTCAATTTACAAGAATTAGTATCACTGTTACTGTAATATTGCAGTTTTTCCATAGAGGGAGTAAAGTATATAGTAATAAGCTTATTTTAATTAAACTATTTATTTATTTATTTTACATTTGTTGACCTGGATAGTCCAACTGGATACATGTCCATTTCCAGCGGAGGCCTGGGGAGAAAAGCTCCAGATAACACAGACAGAACATAATGGATATGAGTCAAACATATTTACAAAGCCCTCTACTAGATACTCACAATACAGACAGTGTGTAATAGTATACAAAAACAACAGGATGCAGCAAGCTATTATGAGCAAGAGATGCATACAATATTAATTTAAATAAGGCATTGAATAAGTAGTGATTAATCAGGGTTAATAGAGGGACAAAGCCAGTGCTCTTTAAAATGCTGTTTGAGGCCTTTTTTGAAGAGACTTAAAGAAGGTTCGAGGGTAACGTTAGATGGAAGTGTATTCAAAGTTTTACCAATGACGTTGGCAAACAGGGAGTCACTGGCTGAGTTAATGGCTTTGTGGGTTTGGACGAACAGTTTACTGGATGATCGTAGTTTCCTTGAATTACTGTATGGCTTTATGATATTTTTGAGTGTAAGAGTACTTTCAGGGTGGTACAGAATTTTGTGTGCTAGGCTAGGTAGTTCTAGCCAACTGAGAAGACTGAGGTTTTGACAGTGATGTGTCCTATATGTTGAGCCTATGGCAAATCTGGCTATATGGCTGTAACAGTGAGAGAGAAAGCTTACTAAGTTCAGTTTTGCTCAAACTGGAGAGTATGGGGGAGGCATATAGAAGGGTAGAGAGTAGGTGTGAGTGGGTGATTGCAGTCCTAGCTAATGCAGTTAGAAAAGGTTTGCTTCTATATAATGAGCCAATCTTCTTCTTAATGGTTTTTATAGGTTTTTATTGATATGCAGATCAAATTTGAGATTATTGTCCACTATTACTTCTAAAAGCTTAGTATGGTCATCTGGAGAGATAAAGGTACTGTTGTTGGATGTTATGGAGAAGGAAAATGGTGTGGATCTACTGGTGGGGGCAAAGAGGAGCAGTTTAGGTTTGTTGGGATTTAACAACAGACAGTGATTAGAGAGCCAATTTTCAACTGTGTTAAATGTGTTTTGTGTTAAGGTTTGCAGGTCTAAAGGGGAGGAGGCCATACAGATCAGGGTAGAATCATCTGCATATTGAATGCAGGTTGCATCAGGGATGGCAGTATGAAGATTGTTGATGAAGATAGAAAAGAGTGGAGGACCTAGAATAGAGCCCTGAGGAACACCAAGGGTGAGAGGTAGCAGGGTGGGGAGCTTGCCCTGCCATAATACAGCCTGTATCTGCCATTCAGATAGGATAGGAACCACTGAATAGCCTGGTTATCTAGGGAGATATTTTTTAGGGAATGGATGAGTAATTTGTGGTTGACCATATCAAAGGCCTTCGACAGGTCTAGAAATAGGGCTGTTGTTCCTATTTTGGAATATGGTATTTGTAAAAGAAAGGAGGGAGGAGGTGGTGCTATGATGTTCTCTGCCTTTGGTGACGCTACCTACTCTTTTCTCTTTTATGGTGCTGTGATGTGGCCTAAAGCCATGCTGAGAGTTGGGAAGTAGACTATTCTGAATGAGATAGTCCATAAGTTGCTTATGAATGCACTTCTCTATTAATTTGGCTAGTGGTGAAAGAATGGCAATGGGTCTGTAGTTGGGACAGTTCTGTTAAACTTCCACCTTTGTGGAGTGGGATAATGTGGGATAGTTTCCAGATTGATGGGATAGTTCCATCAGTTAGTGTTCTACTGATTAGGATAGAGATGGGGAATTATATGGCATAGGCAGCTTTTTGTAGGTACTCTGCAGGAAGGAGGTCAGCAGAAAGGGTGGTTGGTTTTAGTTTCTTGATAAGGGATTGGATAAAAGTGGTAGAGACAGGTTGGAAGTTAAAGGGGGGATGAGAAGTGGGTGTGTTAGTGGCAGACAAAGTGGGTGTGAGTAAGATGGTTAGCTAAGGACTGAATAGTTAAATAGTGAAAGTTATTATAGGCAGTGGCAACCGTTTCTGGGGATTTATGGGTGTAGTTTGATGGGGTTGGGGTAGTAGATTGTCCTGGATGAAGAAGTCTGTTAATACCTCCCCAAAACTTTTGGGTATTGTTTTAGTGTTTAAATTGGAGGTTCTGGTAGTAGTTTTTTTGTCTAGCAAAATGAGTTTTTTTATATCATTTCTAATTTGATGATATCTCACTTGGTCGAGGGGGGGGCTTTAGTTGTTCGCCATTTGGTCCAGGCTATATTTCTAAGTTTGATTTTTATCTTAGTTTCTTTTGTGAGCCACGGAGCAGTATTAGATGTCTTTATAGTATGTGCAGGAGCATGGGAGTCAAGGATGCTCAGGAATTTATTGTTAAAGAAGGTTATGGCTTCATCTAGCGATAGATTTTTTAGGACTGACCAGTTAACTGATTTAAGTTCATTTAGGAAGTTAGTAGGATTAAAGTTTTTATTATTTCTGATTGTTTTGTACCTAGTCTTGTGGTGGGTTTCTGCCTTATGCTTAATTATGTAAGTTAGTGAATGATCACTTAGGTCATCGGGTAGAGTCCCAGCTGTATACAAGCTTGGGTGGCTATTGATAAGTACCCAATCTAAGATACTTTCCCTGTTGGTGGGTTTACTATTCCTAGTGGGAGAGGTTATTTGTGTGAACCAAAACAGATTTGTATGGGTGACAGGGGAGTCAGCTGAACTGGTGCACCAGTCAGTGTTAAAGTCACCAAGAACAATGGTTTCTTGGGGGTAGGTAGTGGATAACCATTGCAGGATATCTTCCAGAGTGTTTATTTTATTGCCTGGGGGAATGTAGACACAGACAATATTTATACTCTTATTATTATTAATTTGCAGTTTGATAATGATGATTTCTGTGTTATTAAATGGGGGCAGTTGAACTGGATCTCTATTAACACTTAATGTATTTTTGTAAAGAACTGCTATCCCACCTCCCTTCTTAGCTGTTCGGTCTAATCTGTGTCTGTTGTAGCCCGGGGGTAATACCTCATTATCGGCAGTAGTACGTTTAAGCCAGGTTTCTGTAAGACACATTATGTCTGGGGAATGAAATGACACGAGGACATGTAGGTTGGGGATTTTATTATTTATACTTCGAATGTTCAAGTGAAATGTCAGGAGAGCATTTGCAGGACTGTTAAGGGGTAGTTTACTGAAGGGGTTGGTGGTGTAGGCACTATTGTCACCAGGTGGAGATGGGCCAGGGTTGGGATGGATGTCCCCATGTGTAACGAGGTTATGCATCTAAAGGGAAATACCATGCTCAAACTGTTTCAATTTTTTTTTTTATTCATTTTCCTTTCTCTTCTATCCTCTCACTTTTTCCTTTTTAACAATAATTTAGTAACTAAGTAACTTTAATAGAATGAGTCTGGTTTGGGGCTGGTAGGACTGTTGGAAAACGTGTGTAGAAAGGAATGTTAAAACTCTTTACTGTTTTAAAATTTTAATATTTAACACAGTATTTACATATAGTGTTACTGACAGTGGGAGATATAGTTAAAATGTGTGCACTGTTTTCTTTTTAGTGATGTTATTAACAATGTATAGCTTTCCTCTGCTTATCTGATATTAACAGAAAAAAGTTTTTCAGTTTAAATGTAGGTTGCAGAATGTGTCCATTAACATTCTGTTTAACGACTTTCTTTTCAGCCTATTTTTCCACCAAATTACTTCATAAGAGTTTAGATAATGTTTTCAGCTACCCTTGAGCTTCTGTGTCTCTCTGCTTCACTCTGAATCCTTCCTGAACAATTCCAAGGTCAGACAGGAAGAGCAATGTGACCGCTAACACTTCAAAAGCAGGAAGCCTACAGAAAAGGATTGCTAAAATGGACTTAAATGCTCTAGTTTTTAAAATATTTCCCAGTATTAAAGACAAACTGTACGTAGTGCAATTTAATGTAATATAATAATTCATTAGACTTCTGAGTGGCTTATTTTAGCTATATACACTTGGAACATCTGTTTGATTACTGAAGGGGAGAACAAGTGAAATAATGCACAAATGGTACATACTTGATGTGAAACATATAGAGGTGTGCTCAAACACAATGCACAATGTACACTTAATAGTTGAGTGGAAATTTATGTTAAATGTTTTCAACATTACTACTGAGTGTCCTATTCCCTCTGTACCGAGTACACTGTTTTTTTTAATGTAATTCTTAAGTTTTCATTGAGTATTTTTCCTAGCTGAAGCATTTGTTCATATTAGATAATGCTGAAGCACCACTTTATCAGTTAGTGGACTCAGATATGTGTTTTATATAGGGAATAGTGAAGTAACATAAGTTAAAAAACACATACAATTTTATTAAGACAACTTATATTTCTGCATAAAATACAGACATTAGCTGTCTGCTTTATACGTCAGCCTTGTTAGATAACGAAAACGAATGTAAATAGCCAAAATCTATGCAAGTTGTTTTCACAAGCTTCTGTCTGTGTGGGAAATTAGATGAGAATTTGTAATTACTCATGAGGCTTTTGTAGTGAATGTGGTGGAAATTTAAGTCATTTACATAAACAAAATGTTAATATAGGTACTGGTCCAATAAGCATGGGTAATCTGTTTGTTACACAATGTCGTACATATAGGACCACAGGTGTTATTCTGGTTAAATTACAGGCACATGTACCTTAAAAAGACATTATTTACTCATAACACAGAGTTTCTTAACTCATATAAATATTTCAAGTATTAAGAATGGTCTGAGCATGTCTTCAACATGACAGTCATTGGGTCTACTTCACTTCACCAAAATCACATTTCACTGAAATTCATTTCACTGAGACCAAATCACCTAAACTTCACAATAGTGAAAACTTCATTTCACTGACAGCTTACAATGCTACATTTCACAAGACTAAATGGGAAACCAAAGACAAACAAACTCACAAAAGTAAAGCCTACCTCCTTCCACAACTTAAAAACTACTTATTTATCCTCTTAACAGAAACCAGACAATATAAAACCAAACTAAATGGGGGGCTACACCCCCTCACCGACCACACCCCCAACTATATATACTAACTTCAGGTTGCACTACAGTGGGGATGAGGGCACTGTAGTGCAACCTGAAGTTGCCTCACAGTACTCTACACACTGCCATATCAAGTCTATAGCTTACAATTTAGTGAAATGAATTTTCAGTAATTTCAACTTTAGGTGATTTGGTCTCAGTGAACTAAATGTCAGTGAAATGGGATTTCGGTGAAGTGAAGTAGACCCCAGTCATTTTATAAATAAATGGTATGTATAATTAATGCTTATTATTATAAATGAATAGTTATTTAAAGTTCTTCTATTTGACAGATCTTAGTACATACTGACCTTGTTGAGTAGTTTTTTTTTTTCTAGAAATTTAACATCTTCTTAAAAGGTGTAAAATACTTATCTAGAAATTCTCAGTTTATGTGCATAGAAGTAGTAGCAACAATGTGACTGTTGTGTTATGGTTGTTCCTAAGTGGTGTGTATGAACTTTTCATCAAGCCTGGAATACTTTATTATACCATGTTGGAGGTTAAAATGTTTTTAATACTGAATTTTTCACATCATCCTTACTGTTTGTGTACATAAGAAGTTGTTCTTTTGTTAGTGTAATGCACTAAATCATTTCACAGTAGTTTCTACACCTATTGCTCCAATAGATGTCAGCATACACATGCCTTTCATCAGATATAAATGGATTAACTAACCCTTTAAAGAGGGGTAGTTTAAACAAATATTTAACTTTACATAAAGCAGGCATTGTTTTTCTACAAGAGATTTAAATACATTATTGTTAAAAGATTATTCAGTTTTAACTGGCTTTCAGTTTGGTTCAAAAAGAAGGTGTGTTCTTATTCTCTGGAAAAAGACATCAAGTCTCCCAAAAATAGCAGATTCCTATTCTTACAAGAACAGTAAACTGGGATTGGTGATAATAGAAATTGATATATACTATACCCTTATAAATACCTTTTGGATGCCTGGGATTGGTTCTAAAACAGTTAAGAAATACATAGATATTATAACACTATACTCTAAAGGAAAAAAAATGTTGATAACTGGTGATTTTAAGTGCATCCTTTCGGACAAAGACACTACAAATGTTAAACAAATCAGGCTGTCTTCAGCAGCGAAACATTTAAATCATTATATTATATTGATAACGTATTGTATCCAATGCATTATACTCCAGAATAGAATTTCATGTTCCTTATCTGATCACAATGCTATTACATTTAAAGTCCAAACAATTTAATTTCTTGCCAAAGACTCCCGATATATATAACTAAAATAAAAGGCTTTAATGAAGGATTATTAAAAGAGATAAATCAATTTATGGAATTTAACAATAATGGTGAAGTCACTGATGTCATACTATGGGACAAGTTAAAAGCTTACTTATATGGTAAAGTAAAGAACTGGTATATTTGTTAAAGAAAGGAATGGGATAAAGAGTTAAATACTCTCCAAGCTGAAATTGATAAAATGAAAAAAGAAGTTATGTACTCACCATAACGTTCCATCTGAGTAGATACTTCATTTGTCTGCAACCTGTGGGTGTCGGATCCGACCTCGGATCCGATCCGGCAGCTTTTCAAACTCCAAGATTCAAGCTCCTAGCTCCTCCCCCCTACTCATAATCCCCTACTACCAACCACATTACCTCAGATCGTTTTTTTTGCCTCACCAACTCGAGATAGAAACCAACTCCGAATGATCAGAAAAATTCCCGAGGTTCGGGGGATGGCAGGGGGGGTCGGTTGCAGACAAATGAAGTATCTACTCAGATGGAACATTATGTTGAGTACATAACTTCTTTATCTGAAGTAGTTACTTCATTTGATCTGCAACCTGTGGGACAGAGTCCCCAGCTAACCTATAAGAACCTGGGTGGTCCTTACGGAAGGATATTCCGAAGCACCGCGGAGCCAAAAGAAGCCCTACTCCTGGAAATCATATCCAGTTTGTAATGAGAAATGAACGTATGAGATGAGGACCAAGTAGCTGCTGAACAAATATCGTCTACTGGAACCCCAGACCAAAAGGCTGTTGAGGTGGCTACAGATCTTGTGGAATGAGCACGGACGCCAACCGGAGCTGGCTTCCCAGATGAAGTGTATCCCAGCATAATGCACTGACAGATCCAATTTGCTACAGTCACTTTAGCAATTGCCTTGCCCATGGCTGATTTTGCATAAGAAACAAACAACTGGTCAGACTTGCGAAACTCTCTAGTCCTGTGCAAGTAAAAATGCAGTTGTCTGTGTACGTCCAATTTGTGCAACGTGTATTTGCCTTTGTTGTGAAAATTTGGGAAAAATACAGGAAGATTTATTGATTGATTAATGTTTGATTCTGTAGCCACCTTAGGCAAGAAAGACGGGTTAGTCCTGAGGGACACTCTATCTTTGTGAAAAATAAGGTACGGAGGTTTGATACACAGAGCTTGTAATTCTGAAACTCTCTTGGCTGAAGTAATAGCCACTAAGAAAGCCGTTTTCCAAGACAAGAACTTCAACAGAACCGAGGCCGCAGGCTCGAAAGGTGGTCTCGTTAAGGCTTGTAAGACCAGAGTGAGATCCCACGGGGGAAGCACAGTCTTGACAGGTGGTTTCAAAAGAAAAATACCTCTTAAGAAGGTTTTGCATAACTTTGTAGATGCTAAGGAACCTATGCCGTCCCCCACGTGAAAATGGGAGATGGCCGCCAACTGCACTTTGACTGTGGAGGCACTTGCTCCCTGTCTAAAAAGCAGGGAAAGGAAGTCCAGAATAGTCGGAATAGGGACAGTAAATGGGTCCAATTCTCTATCTTTGGCCCAGATGGAAAAACTTTTCCATTTGCTGTTGTAAAGTTTCCTGGTAGATGGTTTATGAGCCGCCACCAGAATAGCCTTAACGGGGGATGAGATACCGGGAGTCCTAGCCATTAATGAAACTGGATCAACCAAGCAGCAAGTTTGAGATTGACCAGGTTTGGGGTATGGCATCTCGCTGGGTGCGAGATTAGGTCTGGACTGGGATCCAGAATCCATGGGGAAGCCACACTGTGAGACCGCAGAAAGGGGAACCAGATCTGTCGAGGCCAGAATGGGGCTATGAGGATAACTCTGCTCCCCAACTGACAGGCCTTCTGGATGAATTTCATCATAAGTGGGAGGGGGGGATAAGCATAAAGGAGTCCGGGAGGCCAAGCATGGACTAGAGCGTCTCTGGGGGGTCTCCCCTCTGGGGGGAACTATCGCGAAATACTCGCTGCATTTTGTGTTTAAAGGAGAAGTGAAAAGGTCGCAGCGAGGCTGACCCCATTTGTGGAAGATCTGCTTCGCAACAGATGGATTCAGAGACCACTCATATGGAGTGAGGAACACTCGACTTAGCTTGTCCGCTAATATGTTGGATCGTCCCGGAATGTGCGTTGCTATCAGAAAGCGGTTGGTGGAAATCGCCCATTCCCACACTCTCATGGCTTCTCGACACAGGGGATAAGATCTGGTCCCTCCTTGTTTGTTTATATACCAGACTACTGACATGTTGTCCGTCTGGATTGCAATAGTCCCTATGGGAAGAAGGTCGTGGAGAGCTTGCAATGCCAAAAGCACCGCCCTCATCTCTAGGACGTTGATATGTAATGCGGTCTCTAGGGAAGTCCACGTGCCTTGAACGGATCTGCCTGAACAATGCCCCCCCACCCGAGGCAAGAAGCGTCCGTGGTCAACGTGGCTTTGGCCGGGGGAATCACAAAGGGTCTCCCTTCTCTGAGTTCCTGTGCCTGTAACCATCACAGAAGGGAGTCACTGCACACCCTGCTCAGGGGTATTGGCATGCATAATGGGTGGATCGACAGGGACCATTGGACTTGAAGGGTCCATTGTAATATGCGCATTCGCAGTCGGGCATGAAGAGAGACTGATCGCTGCTGTCATAGACCCCAGTGCCCTCAGGACTAACTCTGCTGGAGGAGCAGGGTTCCAAAGAAGGGCTAACATCTGAAACGACAAGCTGTTCAGCCTGACTGACGTTAGAACAACTTTGGAGATTCGTGTATCTAACCTGGCCCCTATGAATTCTAGGGCTTGAGTGGGGCACAGGCAGGATTTCTGCTCGTTCACTGAGATGCCTAGGTTGTGGGCCAGAGACAGAGCATAATCTCTCGCCACACAGAGCTGATGCCTGTTGGTCGCGGTGAGGAGCCAGTCGTCTAGGTAAGGGAAGACCTGAATGCCCTGGAGTCTCAGGTGGGCTGCAACCACTGCCATGACCTTGGTGAACACTCTGGGGGCTGAGGTGAGGCCGAATGGAAGAACCCTGAATTGATAATGACTGGCTCCAAGCCGGAAGCGGAGGAACCTCCTGGATCGTCTGTCCATTAATATGTGGTAATACGCATCCTTGAGGTCTAGTGAGCACATCCAGTCGTTCTCCCGCAGCAGGGGGAGAATTGATTGGAGAGTGACCATCCGGAACTTTTCCTTGGGTATGAACAGGTTCAGGGCGGAAAGGTCTAAGATGGGTCTGAGGTCCCCCGTTTTCTTTGGCACCAAAAAGAACCTGGAGTAATAACCCAATCCGGACTGGTCTGGGGGGATGGGCTGGATGGCTCTTTATCTTAGCAGCTTTGAAATCTCCAAAGCCGCTGCCTCCCTCTGATCGGGTGGGACATCGGGGAGACGTGTGGGTTTGGGGGGAAGGTTTATGAATGGAATGGAGTAACCTCTGGATATGATCCGGAGCACCCATCGATCTGTTGTAAGGGACTCCCAGTTTGACAGGTGCTCCGACAATCGCCCCCCGACTGCCTCCAGAGAGGGACAGTCGGGCAAGCCCTCAGGGCTGTTGCGCGGGTCTGTCCGAGAAAGGTTCTCTAGACCCGAAATTACATTGCCCCCCTCTGCCTCTGGGCCGGCGTCCACGTTGTCCTCCTCTGCCTCTAGAGGACGAGTGGTCCGCAGCAGGATGGGATTGCTGAGACCTACGGAACCACAGCTTCTTTTGTCCCCTCTGAATCCTGGAGAAGGATCTCTGGGGATTAGAGAAGTGGACTCCGACGGCAGACAGCGTCTTCCTGTCCTTTTCGCTTTGGACCAGCGTGCCGCGAACAGTTTTGCCAAACAAGGCAGAACCGTCAAAAGGGGCGTTCGCGAAGGACGCCTTGAAGGGGTCCGTGAAGTCGCACAGACGGAGCCAGGAGAGACGTCGCAAGATGACCCCGGCTCCGCTAGCTCTAGCGGCTCCCTCCGTTGCATGGGAGAGAAACCGCATAGATGTATTGGAGATGGATTTTAGAGTGGCCATTCGAGTCTCAAAAACCTTTTTATCTGGGTCCGACATGGACCCCGGGGGGGCTGCAGCGTATTCTTTAATCAAGTCTCGCTGTAGCCTAATGGTATGTGCCATATAGTTCAGCGCCCTTATGGAAAAGGTTGCTGAAGCAAACATCCGCTTCCCAATCCGGTCAAGCGCTCGAGATTCCTTATCCGGTGGGTGAACCGAAGAACTCTCCTGCGCAAGTTCTTTCTTGGTGGCCGCCGCCACCAACATAGCATCAACGGGGGTTCCTTTGGCCCAAGATGGTCTATCTGTGGGTGGGCTGAGGACTTTATCGGGGCGCCTAGGGATTGGCTCCACGGTGTCGGGCTCCTTCCAAGCCCTGGTGGTAATTAAGTCCACCAGGGGGTCGGCCGGAGGGGACACCCAGGAGGTAGATGGGCCTGCCTCAAAGGCCTCCAGGAACACGGACTCATCAAGGGAGGGCTTTTGGGCTGACCACCCCCCTCTGATACGCAACATTTCCATGATGTCTCCAAAGGAGACATCTTCAGGGGGTGACCTAGGGGAACCCTCCGTATCATCTAAGTCCGTGTCTGTGGTAATGGACTCGGGGGAGTCCAGGTGCCTCCTTTTGCACCGATGTTTCCGAGGGACCTCCTCGGTGGGACTGTCTGAAGAGCGCTCGTCCACGGGTTGTTGTTCCTCCACGGGAACCAGCTGGAGGGCTTGGGCAGGCTGTCCAGATGGACGGATGATGGAAGACAGACCCTCATACAGTGGGGAATGCAGGTGGATCCGAAGCCCGGGTTGGGGATCTGGAGGACCTCGACAGTACCCTCTCCACTACCTCAAAAGCCGAAGGAGAGCCACTCTCGCCAGCCTCTGAGAGCAACCTCTTCGGATCCGAAGGAGGGATCGGGGTCGGTGCCGATGCAGTCGGCGCTGAGGCAGAGGTGTGCTCCGACGCCAACAGCGCCGAAGACACAGCAACTCCCTCGGATCCGACGCTCAGCCCTCGGCCCCCAGAGCTCGGGTCCGACAAGCTCAAAGGTATAGTCGGCGTCGAAGAGACCACCGCTATCGGCGCCGACAATTCCTCGGGTCCGAAAGGGCCTGGATCCGATGACTCTGAGACCCGAAAATGAGTCGGAGAAGGAGTGATCGGGGCAAATATGGGGGCTGCACTCCCCAGAGGGAGGCAAACATCCCCATCTGCATTTGGGTCTGTAAGAACCGACGCATCATCCAATCCATATCCACTTCGGAGATGCTTCGGGTCGACCTAGATGAAGTAGTAGAGGCGGGCCGGGAGGGCCGCCTCGAAAATCTCGAGGGAGACCTATCCTCCTCCTCCGGCTCCGGCAAAAAACAGGGCGAACGGCGCCGAGAGGAGGGGGATCCAGAGACCCTCGAGGGAGATTTAAGTAGCTTCGCTGGCGGAGCCGAAGGATGAGATTCGGCCCGCCTTTTGTGGGACTTATGTCCATCCTTATCCTTGTGCCTCTTCTCTCTAAGGGAAGAGGCACTAGTTTCCCCAGAGCTCAAACCCGATGAGGGAGGTTGAGTCCCGGGTAGAGCTAAGGGGATAGACGGCGCCGAAGCTGCCGAAGCACCTGGAGCCCGAACGGGAGAGGAAGAAGAAGCCGACTCCTGGGGGAGCTTTCCCACCAGGATCAGCTTGTTCTTCCTATCCCGAAGTGCCCGGGGGTTAAAGGCCGCCCAGATTTGGCAGGCCTCTGACAAATGGGCTGCCCCCAGGCACAAAATGCACTGAGTGTGGCCATCAGCTGGAGAAAGCTTGTGGCCACACTCAGTACATTTGGAAAAAATGACCTTAGGCCCTTCTGATATCATTCACACACACACCCAAACACTAGGAGGGGGAGGGGAGTGAAGATAAACTAGAAATAAATTTAACAAAAAAAAGGGACCAAAACTAGCGCAAGAAGCAGTGAAAGGGAACTAACACATACACAACAACAACTTTGAATGTAAATTTGGTTCAAAAACCAGCAATGATCTCACCCAGCCAGGAGCTCTTCACAAGGAAGCTTCTTCAGCCGTGGCAAAAAACGATCTGGGGTAATGTGGTTGGTAGTAGGGGATTATGGGTGGGGGAGGAGCTAGGAGCTCGAATCTTGGAGCTTGGAAAGCTGCCGGATCGGATCCGAGGTCGGATCCGACACCCACAGGTTGCAGATCAAATGAAGTAACTACTTCAGATTCAAACCTTAAACCCAATGATAAAGCTGCAAGCATACAGTTGAAAATTTTATGTTAGAAATACCAAGAAATCTTACACCATATGATTTTCATTAATCTAGAAAAAATTAAATTACAGTTGTATTTAATAAACTCCAAAAGCCTTCATAGAATAGCTATTAGATCAAAAAACATGAATACAATAAATGAGATTGTTTTATAAAGAAGGGAATAAGACTAAGCTATGGATCTGAAAGATATATTAAAATGTTTTAGCAAATATTATGAAGAAATTCATAAACAAGGTCAAACCTGAGTAACAACAACTTACTGGATAGTTTTTTTTACAGAAAACATGCATAATAAACAATCAAAAGAACAGGAAAGAAAGATTGATAAGTCCTTTTCCTTTAAGGAATTAAAAGATCAAATTAAAAATCTTAAAACTAATAAATAAATACCAGGAATGTATAGGATAATTCCTGAGCTATATAAAGTTTTACCTGATAATATTTAAAAAAATTTATTAAATGCTTTTGGAGAAGTTAATCTAATATTCCCCTGTCATGAAGATATTCTCTTATTACACACATTTTAAAATCAGATAATGACCCTCCTCTATGTTCTTCTTATTGACCCGTATTACTTTTAAATGTAGACTACAAGATTATCATGTCTATAGTAACAAGATTAAATCAAATGCTCATTGATCTAGTAAATGAAGATCAGACTGGGTTTATAGTTAACAGGAAAGTTCAATATAATATAATACGTCTCTCTTATTTGATTGATATGGCAAACAAATATAAAAAAGGAGTTATCCATAATAACCTTAGATATGGATAAAGCTTTTGATTCTGAATTGGTCATAAATGTTCAGAATACTAAATGAATGTAACTTTCCACTGATTTCATAAAGTTAATTAAAATGTTTTATTATAACTCAATTTCTTTTGTCAAAATAGGCTCCTTTATATCTAGCCCCATTTGACATCTTAAAACTCCAAACAGGGAGATGCCCTTTATCCCCTTTGCTATTTGCACTTATTATAGAGCTGCACTATCCAACATAAACATTAAATGTTTTAAAATAAATGAAAAATTTTCTTCACAAAATTAAACTTTTTGCTAATGACAATCTGCTAAATAGTGAGCTCTATGGACTATTTTGAAAAGATTTCATGTCTGAAATTTAATCACAATAAAACAAAAACCTTGCTTATAAACAAAGGATAACCACAGAGTTAAACTCTTACAAAAAACACAGCTGGGGCAATTTACAGTTAAAATACTTAGAAATTACTATTGAGACTAATAATAATAAAAAAATAGTTAACTACCAAAACCTAAATGATACAATATCCAAATTAACAGACAATTGGAATGAATTATTTTTCACCTTTGATGATAGACTTATGTTGATCAAAATGATGATCTTACCGAAAATCTTATAATTTAGTCAGTCATTAATTCTCCCCCTCCTAAAAATGTTTAAAAAACTAAACTCTATTTTACTAAAGTTAGGGCATGCCAAAAAAACAAGAATCTCCTTACACTGGCACATCAAAAGTTGGATGGATGGAGGCACTGGTTTCCCCAATATAGACTTATATTCTAAATGCGTAATTATTAAAATAATACTCCAGTGGCTTGACTCCTCTTATGCTTATTGTTGGAAATCAATACATGAAAATCTACGAATAGAAAATAACAAATCTATAATAGAAATGTATACAAATTTGGATATCAATGCCTTTTTTGCATTTTAAGAGAGTATACATTAAATGAAAAACATAAGTTTACTCTCTACCCTTTCATAAATCAAGTTCTATTAATATTCAGTAGATTTACGAATTTGAATTATCTAATCAAAGACCTACTAATAATATTATTTCCTACAGCGTTCACAAGTGGGTGCTTAATATCTTTTAATACAAGGAAAATGTTTCACTTGAACAGTAATTTAATTTACTGGTATCAGTTTCTGAACTGGAATAAAATACACTCATTTGATTATCTGATTGCTAGATATAGTCTGGAAAACAGATATGCAAACATGTAAGGAATATATTCAAGACAAAATTAAAATAGCGTTACAAATACAAACAAACTATTCCAAAAATCCTAGACTTCTTTTGTAATATAAATATTGATACATCTAAAGGTAAGTCATACTTCTCAATCATATATAAGATTATTAGAACTGAATTTGTTCCCCCTGAATTGTCAAACTGGAATTACTCGTTAAAAATAAAGAAGAATTTTCTGAGAAAAGTAAAAAACTATCCTTAAAATCTGCAGGAAAATCAATGTCCTCTCTATACTGGAATATTTATACATGGAAATTTTTACTCAGAGATTTTCTAACACCCCACAAAATTGTTGTTATATATAAATCAAAATAAATAAATAAATAAAATGCTGGAGATGTAATGAAGTGCTTGATGCAGACTGGATTCATATGATCATAGAAAGCAACATAGTGTCATCCCCTTCTGGACTGACTTTAGAAGCTTTTGCCAAGCATTGTGGTCAGATAATTGTACTACTACAGATTAATTGATTTTGTTAAATGCCACAGTCCCAGACATTATTGCAATATCGCAAATACCTCTTCTTTTGGTCTGTCCTAGCTATTGCTAGGAAAGTTATGACTAAAACTAGAAAGAATTACACTGGCTAAGAGAGTGGCTAAGAGCGAAGAATGGGAAAACTCTCAACTGTTGTGGGATGAGTTTCTCTAAGCCAGACAGCATCACCAATGACTCAAACTCAAACATGAGGATTGGTGCTCAGTAGTAGAATCCCCTGGATGGGGAACAGAAAATACACCCTGGGAATTCACTTGTGTCCTTGCTGGACAGTGGCATAGGATGCCGACTTGTTGGAACATGGGCTAAATTTTTGGCTAGGCTTGTAAGAGCCTCAGGGCCAATAGCCTAGTAACTTCCTATGAGCCTATGATCCTATAAACCAAGGAGAAGTTCAAACGTGGAATAAAGACTCAGTGGCAGTGTTATAGCCACTAGAGAATCCACATACAGAGAAAATGCTGATCAGAAAACCTATTAATGTTATCACAGTCATAAGCCTAAGAGGGTGGATCTGAAACTGTCTCCACCTCTGCATTTCATTAGGATAGTCCTTCAATTCCCATTCATGTATCGAAACGGTCACATCCTAATTTGGTTACAGCTTCCTATCATTGTTTTCCTTTAGTAAATCACTGGGTTGCAGGGTTTGAGTCTCAAACCTCAAAAGACTAGCTGTCAGTCTGCTCAACTAATGTCAATAACTCCTGAACATTGTTTTCACTGTGTGCTCACATGCACTTCTGTCATCCTCTGCTTTTCTTTCTGTGCATGTGCAGACTAATAGGCACTAGCTAATGCTGAAGGTGCGATTCACTTTGATCTCCAGCAACAACCAATGCCAATTAATTTGCTTTCTCTGCCCTCTGTCCACCCTCCTATACTGCTCTAAAGAGAAAAACACTACATACTTCTTGTGAAGCAGGATCAAGTGAACATCTTCCATAAATTCCATTCACCACACATATTCATTTCAAATACTTACACTACATTCTGCTACTCCCAGTCATAGTCTCTTCATCTCCTGTAACCATTACTATATCCACTGCAATTCTAGCACACACTCACACACACAAATTATCTTACATAATGCCTTTCACCTTTACATTTATCTGCATTTCCTCAAAAAAATATATAAACCTTTGCCTATGTTTACACATACCCTTCAATATACCACCTCTAATTGATATTCCATAACTCTAACCTCAACTTGATATAGGAACTACACTCACTTCCCTTCTTACCCAGTACCATAAAATAGATCTGCCTTCCTTTTTATATCCTACTAACTTCTTCTCACATCCTACTGCCAACTCCTCACACTTCACCACTACTATGCTCCACCTCACTTCACTTACTCTACTCCCATTACAATTTTCCATCCTACCTTCCTATTTCCCTTCAACTCCTACTCAACCTGTTCATCTCCTCACTATACAACCACCACTGTTTTTCACCTTCCTCCCTTCTCAAACATCTCTCTCTAGTGCTACTTCTCAATCCCTTATTTCATCAAGACACACAAGCGCCAAAGTTCCATAACCTCTACCGTTACCAAACTTCTACAAAAGAAAAACTCCTACTCATACTATTCCACCCTTGCATCCCATGCATCTTCTTAAAACTGGTGACATTCACCCTATTCTTACTCACAATCATGCCACATTCCATTCTTTCCATCCAAAAGTATTGCACCCCTTTAGACCAACATAGTTCCTCTTCTCAAAACCTCACAATGCTAAATCTTAATATCCATAGCATAATCAACAAAAATCCCTCTATTGCATACCTGGATTCTTTATCACACACCAAATATCCTCACACTAACAGAGACTTGGCTAATACTACTTTCAACAATGAAATCCTACCACCTGGGCACAGCATGTTGTGATTAGATTATCCCTCCAAATGTAGAGGAGGTGTGCCCATCATATTTCCAGGCAATCTTCAAGTAAGCCATTTTCCAAGAGAAATTTCCCTCTTCAGCAATGCTAAAATTTTACTCTGTATTCTCCATCGTCATCAATAAAAAAATCCATATGCATAACTGCTTTCTACATTCCACCTAGCAATAACCATAATATCATATTAATTGAAAACATTTCCTGGTCCACTACCAAAATAAATCAGGAAACTATCATATCAGGAGACAAAAATACAACTGGACAACTTGTAATCCATATCATTCCACAGCTGAGCACCAATCCTCAAACGTTTGTCATCTCTACTTCTTCACACAACTAAACACTACACCTACCCAACTTCAGTAGATCATTGGATTGCAGGGGTGTGAGTCTCACATGACTGTCAGTCTGCTCACCTAAAGTTAATAACTCCTGCATGTTGTATCCACTGTGTGCTCACCTGCACTTTTGTCATCCTCAGCTTTTCTTTCTATGCATGATCAGACTGACAATCACCAGCTAATGCTGAAGGTGTGACATGCTTTGCTCTTCATCTACAACCAATGCCAATTAACTTATACTCTGCTTTCTTCGCCATCTCTCAATCTTCTTATACTGCCACATTAAAGAGAAAAACACTATGTACTTCATGTTAAGGATTATTAGCATTAAGTAAATGCTTGTGAAACAATTGATTGCCAACCTGTTTTTTTTTTTTTTTTTTTTTTTTTTGTCAAACTGTTAATGTAGCAGACTGGCAATTAAATAACTGTTTCACAAGCATTTATTTATGCTTATCCACTTTAATTATACTGGCCCTCAAAGTGACATACATGCCGCCTCTCGTCATATTAATATTAATATTATTAATGCCGTAAATATGTCATGACTAGTTTACACTGCTGTGGTCAGACGCTTTTTGTTTTTAATTTTCTACAAAAGTGGTTTTGAAAGAAGCTTTATGTTTACATAAATACAGACGACTCAGCTCTCATCTGTTCAACCCCAACTTTACCAGAACTTCACAAATTAACACAGGAAGCCTTTTCCTCTGTAGAAAAGTGGCTATCCAATGCCCAGCTAATACTCTAACAAGACTAATCTCCTCATCTTCCAGCCCACTAAACCCAGCCTAATTAACCCCCACTTCAATATTCTGGCCAGCGACAACATCATAATCTCCCCTAAATAACACACCAAATTACTCGGCGTTGAAATTGACAACCAGCTCAAATTCGACACTCACATCTCTCTAATCATAAAAAAGTCCACAAAAAACTAGGTTCATTGTATAGATATAAACAATTCCTCACCAATGCAGCTAGAATTTCAGTAGCCAACGCCCACCTCATTTCAACCTTACTCTATGGCTCTCCTGTACTTACCAATCTTAGATAAACTGACCTAAACAAGCTAGAGACCTGCTACAACAAAACAGCCACATTTGCCACTGGATCATCCTACTGCAGCCATCACTGTAACTCTCTTAGACAACTCGATTGGCTCGAGCTCCCACAACTTCTCAGACTCAATCAACTCTCCCTCGCCCACAAATTAGTTCATAGGTTGGTACTAGGCTATTGACCCTAAGGCCTATACAAGCATAGCCATAACAATTTCCTGGCAATTTCTTCCCACAGTATTTACTTCCATGGACCCTTGTCTAGCAGGGCGACTGACGTGATCCCCAGGGTGAATTTCCTATCTCCCATCTAATCATCAACATTCCTTTTGAAGAGGGCCAAAGAGGTGCTCTGCTTGACATGTATAGGCAGTCTATTCCAGAATCTGGGGAGTCTCTGGGTCAGGAACCTATCCCTCCAGCATATTTTGTTCATTGTGATGACAAGGTTTAGATCCCTGGAGCATGTGTCTCTGAGGGATTGGGATTTCTTTAAGTGTAGCATGTCCAACAGCTCTGGGTTTGACATGGCCTTGTATGTTAAGCAGAGATTGCCTCTGAGTAGACGATATGCAACAGAGTATAGGTGGAGTTTTTTTAGAAAGTCAGCATAGTGCATCTGCTTTAGGGCTGTGATTCTTTTAGTGAGGTCCACGTCCACTCCCTTCAAAACCTTCTCCAACCCTACTACACTACTAGACCACTCCACTCCAGCAACAAAAACCTACTCAAGTTACCAAAGCCAAGAACTCAGCCAGAGGAGCTCTATTCTCCTGCATAATATCCAAATTATGGAATACTCACCCCCCCATTATCATCCTAACCTCTTCCCATCATTTCAAAGCCAAACTAAAAGCCCACTTAAAAAGCCACTGGTTATGTCCTTGTTCCAATCCTGACTAAGATTCACTACCCTCCCCCCTTTGCCACCCTTCCTGCCAAAATCAGACCATCAGATCCCCCCTTCCTCTATCCCCTGCTGCTTATACCACATGACATTTGTCAAATATATATCTGTTAGTTGACTCAGCTAGAAATGTCAAATAAAACAGTTAGATGGAGTAATTGTTTATTTTTAACTTTATCTAAACTTACTGAACTACATATTATAATACAGAACATTCTATGTCATCTTATGTTTACATTGTCATTTCCAAATGCTATTTCTACTCTTCCATGTGTCTTGCTACTTCTTGGTTCCTAACTGGATCCTCATACATTCCAGCTGTTCATGTGTGCTACAGATTTTACTTGCTTTTTACTTGTTACTTGTTTTTGCTTTTTTGGAGCTTTTCCTCCCCTGGGCCTCTGCTGAAAATGGACCTGTGTCCAGTCCGAATTTCCCAGTAAACAAATGTAACTAAATAAATAAATAAATACACATAAAAGAGTGTTCACATACACAATGGTACATGTGAACACTTTTTTCATGCAAAAATAAAACTGTTTGTCACTTTAGACACATTCTTTATAAAATACAACTAAAATTACTCATCACTAACAGGATATGAAACTGCTCATGCTCACATAGATAAACCTTTTTTCCTCTATCTGCTCAATATATCCATTTCATCCTGTCAGCCTTTTTCTTTGTGTCATCTACTACCCATACTAGCAATAACTTTGGCTCTTATTTTCCCATCTAACTTCACTAGCCCAAATCCAACTTCTTCTGCCTTATTTCCATTCTTGTATATTATTTCTTAATTCTTCTTATCATGCCTTCTAAATCTGTCCCAAAACTCCAATTTTTCTTCATATTAATTTTACCGCCCTCTCCTTTCTGGTCCTAGTGTTACCACCTCCACTGTGACAGCTTCATTTTTTTCTCCATTTTCTAATCTTCCCTGCTCACCTGTATTTCATCTCCTTACTCAAGTATTTCTTCAAAATGACTCCACAAAGTACATCTTCATACTCTCTTTGTTTTAAATTCAATATGCAAACACATTCTAATGTACATACAACTTTCTCTACTGTCAACAAGTTTGTTTACTTACCCTACCATACTTGTAAGTTGATGAAAGTTATTGAAGCTTTTTTTTCCCTCAGGCCTACACTGAAATAAGACTTAGCCCAGTCAAACCTTCCTGGTGAACAAATGCAAATAAAATAAACAAAAAGATATTAGCCAGAAGGTAATACCCATAAACACTTTCTGGACAGAGAAAGAGAGACAGACAGAAAGAGAAAGACAGAGAGAGAGAGAAGCATAGCTGTGGACTATGCATATCAATAATCCTAAAAATAATGCACTGTACCAGAAACAGGTAGGGCATTTCTCAGATAACTGTGACCCCAAATGACCACAAGCAAGACATAGCCAGAGGAACTTTGGTTCGATTCTCAGCTGGCGTGTCTTCTGTGTGGAGTCTGCATGCCCTCCCTGCGTTCAAGTGGGTTTCCTCAGAGTGTATCGATTTCCTCCCAAATTCCAAAGACATGTGTCTGGAGCATTTCTCCCAGGGCCTAAGCTGAAAATTGGCTCTGTCCCAGTCGGACTTTCACCGTAAATAAATGTTTGTTAAATAACTAAAAAAAATAATAAAGAGGCAGGAAACACTAAAACAACTCCCACCGATGTGCTGTTAGGCATTCATGATATCTAGTAATGCCATCCAAAACTCTGCAGGAAAAGCAGCACTGAAGCTTGAAGACTGATCACCTAAAATATTAAATGTAACTGATATGAAGTTTACATTGTCCAGAGCTGGACTGGACCTACTGCACCACCTTCTTCAGAACCAGGAGCAGACAGCAGCAAAAGTCCCCTTCCCATGGCAACATTTTTTCTACTGACTCTTTAGGAAGAAGGGAATGAAACTGCACCAGCAGCTAATTTGACTGGACTGGCAGAAGAAAATACGCCAAGAATAGTCCATGCAGTTCTAGCAAATGGCTCATTTTGGTTATATTCCTTAAAAACATCAGATCCAATAATAATTAGCTGACTCACTATATGCCAGCTACATTGCAAAAGCCTAGAACAATATTCCTCTCCAAATTAGACTTATTCCTAGTCGTTATAGCTTTAAATTCACTACTGAAGACCACCTCTCCAAATCCCGGCTATGCTCCTGCCACAATCCATACTAGCTATACTTTCCCTTTACTTCCCTTTCATTATTTATTTTTCCCCTTCTCTACTCCTCTACACATTTCTCCCCTAATATGCACCCTCTTTTTACACTGCAATCTCTCGCTTATATCTTTTCTCTCACTCCTAAATGTTGGAATTATTTTCTAACACTTCTACCTATTTTAACCAGTCATGTTAACATACGAGATTCTTACTACTTTTAAATCGAAAACAATCCTATATTTTTTATTTAACAGTGTCCCTAATACATTGTGCATTTTAATAAAACAAAACTCCTATGACTATTTTGCTAATTACGTACATTTAACATATAAATAACCTTAGCAAAATTTCTTATATGATTGTTTTTAAAATGGTATGTTTCTATCTTTGTATTTTGCATATTTTACTGTATTTGTAACAACCTCTGCACATGTTCATAGGTTGATACTAGGCTATCTGCCCTGGGGCATTTACAAGCCTAGCCAGTGTGTTTGGCTTTCGCCCCCCTTTTAGATTGGTTGACTGTGCCTCTGTAGAGTAGGTCACAGAAGATAGCCCTTTTAAGGTTAGTTTACTGTGCCCCTGTCTAGCAGGGACACAGAAGAGATCCCAGGGGTGAACTTACGATCTCCCATCCACTCGTCAAGATTTCTCTTGAAGAGAGTCAGTGAGGGGCTCTGCCTAACATGGATTGGGATTCTGTTCCAGAGTGAGGGCAGCCTCTGGGATATGAATCTGTCCCTCCAGCATGTCCTATTTATTTCTGTGCTGAGGTTTAGGTCCCTGGAGCATGTAGCTCTAAGGGATTTGGATTTCCTGAGGTGGAGCATGTCCACTAATTCTGGGTTGGACATGGCTTTATACGTCAGGCATAGATCACCTCTGAGTAGGCGGTAAGCAACTGAGTAGAGCTGGAGTTTCTTTAGCCGAACTGCATAGGGCATCTGTTTGAGTCCCTTGATCCTCTTGGTGACATACTTTTGGAGCCTCTCCAGTTGCTGCAGGTGTGGGATAAGGTACATCCCAAATGGGGCATTGTATTCAATTATGGGCCTGATGAGTAGAGGGGCACAATGACCTCTCTTGTTCTAGATGTGAACCCTTTCATGATAAGGTGGGCTATATAGAAGGTCTTTCTAACCACTCTGGCAACGTGATTGTCAAAAGAGAGGTTTCTATCTACATGGGTCCCCAAATCCCTAATTACTTCTTCCGTACTTAATAGATTACCACCTATGTGGTAATTTGTGGGCACTTTGCTTTTCCCAAAGGGGATGACTATGCACTTTTTGGCATTTAGCTTAAGGCCATGGCTCTGGCACCAGTCATCTGTCTCTGTGAGACCCTTTTGGAGGATGCTTGTGTCAGCCGGAGAGTTGATTATGGCGCCCAGCCTGCAGTCATCTGCGAAACTTAGTCAGCCATAGTCCTCCTGTATTAGCCTGTACCTCAGAGAAGTATATACCGAACAAGAGAGGTCCCAGGACTGAGCCTTATGGGACGCCACTTGTAACTGGTTTGGAGTCTGACGTGGCATCTGCAGTTCTGACCATGTGGGTTCTATCCCTGAGCCAGTTTGCAACCCATCTTGTGACATAGGGGTTGATATTTAAGCTGGTGAGCTTATTTATGATGCCTGAGTGGGGTATTGTGTCAAAGGCTTTTGCGAGATCCAGGTAGGCCGTGTGGACTATCTTCCCTTCATCTATGGCTTTGGTAACTGTTTCAAAGAAGTCGGCCAGGTTCAAGAGGCAAGATCTGCCCTTAACAAAGCCGAATTGGGTAGGATCCAGTGTCTGGAGGTTACCAATGTCCTTGTTTATGAGTTCCATGATGATACGCTCCATAGCTTTGCAGACCAGACTAGTCAGGCTTATAGGGCGATAGTTTCCTGGGTCCGTTGTGGCACCACCTTTGTGGAGCGGGACCACTGTTGCTGTACGCCATTCCTTGGGTACATATCCTGTATTAAGGCTGAGATTGAATAGTGACTTTATGTGAGGATTTAGTTCTTCTTGGAGCTCGTGTAAGACGCAGCCCGGGACACTGTCTGGTCCCACTGATGCTGTGTTTTTTGCTTTGGAGAGGGCAGCTCTCACCTGTGCATTTGTGATGTCAGGCAGGCTACATTCTGTTGGGATAGACATTTAGTCTTTTGAGGGGAAGTTTGCACTGAACCTGTCTGCCAGGATGTTGGCAATGTCTGAGGGATCAGTGTATTTTTTGTCATTTTGTACTAACTCAGAGCATATCTGGGAGTTGCCCCCCCAGATTCCTGACATAACTAAAGAAGGCCTTGTGATTATCTTTAGTGTATTGTGCAATTTTTCTTTCGAAGCTGGCCTTAGATAATTTTATGAGGTATCGTAGTTTCTTGCTAGTACTGATCAGAGATGCCTTCCTTTTTGGGATTTTGCTCTATCATGTAGTAGCTTCCTCCTTCTGTTGTATAGCTTATTCATGGCCGGGGCCACCAGACTGGTCTCCTGCCTTTGGAGGAGTGAATCTTGGTTTTATATGTTATAGCACGATCCATGCATTCCTGTAGGCGTCCATAGAATGCATTTGTAAAGGATTCTGCTGTTTGGGCAGTATTTTCCACTGGCCCGGTGGCTTAGAAGGATTCCACCTCGGTTTTGAGAAGTGTGAAATTTGCTTTTGAGAAATTTTTCACCGTGATTTCCTTGGCTGGGGTAGGGGATAGGATATGGATGTCCAGTGAGATTAAGTTATGGTCTGATCTTAGCAATGATGGACATACCTCTGGTGTGGAACATAGAGTCCCCATGTTGGTGATGACCAGGTCCAATACGTTATCCCCTCTAGTGGGAGTGACGACCAGTTGTTCCATAGCATTTGAGTTTATAAATTCTAGAAACCATTGGGCAAGGGTGTTGGGGCTTGAGTAGTTTTCCCAGTCGATGTTTGGGTAGTTGAAGTCACCCAATATTATTGTGTTTGGAGAGACCTTCATATTCTCCAGTGTTCTCATGAAGGCCGAGTGGGGTTCCTGAGTTTGGAAGGGTGGTCTGTAGCAGGCTACAAACTGAAAGGCAGTTTTGCCCACTGTTAGTTGTACATGGATGGTCTCCGATGCTTCGTGCAGTGCCACTAACCTGGAGGTATGGGTATCTTTGATGAATATGGATACTCCCCCTCCTTTTGTGGTTCGGTCCGAGTTTTGGGGTGGAAAACCATGGTATGAGGTATGTGCTGGGGTGCTCTCTGGAGCCTTGAACCAGGTCTCTGTCACTGCACAGATATCGATATTCTCCATACTGAGGAGAGCCTCGAGTGCGTGCATCTTGAGGTTTAGACTTCTGGTGTTGAGCAGCATTACCCTTAGTTTTTTTTTCTTGTGTTGTCTATGGAGGTGGGTTTGTCTTTTGAGCCTTGTCTAAAAAAGGCACTATGGGGGTGGCAAGAACCTTAGCCAGTATTCAAAAGCCCAGGGGTGTTGTGAATCTATTCTCCCCAACCCTCTACTGAAAAGGGGTATGACAGTCAAAATTTCCCAGTAATCAAATGCTAAATAAATAAAAATAAAATTCAAAACATATCGACCATAGTGGTGGCACTCAAGATTGGGAAGAACCCAAAAGTATAATCTGAGAGAGGTAGTCAGGACTGCTAAGAGGTTAAAGAATCAGCAGTCTTTGAGGAGATTTCTATGGTTGACAATGGGTACCGACAAAGCAGCCTCTACATTTAGCAGGTCTTTGGTGGTTAGCTGTCTTCTTCTTCTTAAACAATTTAAAAAGATGTAGTAGAATGGGGGTGATAGCGTATAATTATAGTTATGTACTTACCATAACTTGGCATCCGTGTTATCTGTAGTCACCATTCATCATGTTAGGGTCTTGGATCCGATATCGGATCTGAGCAGGCATACTCAGAACACAGCTTAGCTCAAGCTCCTCCCCTCCCATAATGCTCTGCTGCCCTACACTTCCTCAGATCAAGTTTGCATAAGGAAGGAAGATAGATAAATCACAGAAATCAAATCGAACCTCCAAATCCAACCAAACTTCCAGGAAGGGGGCTTGAGGGTGGGATCATGATGAATGGTGACTACAGATAACATAGATGCCAAGTTATGGTAAGTACATAACTATAAATAAAGAAGTTATGTACTCACCATAACTTTCCATGTTTGTAAGTCCATCTCGCCCTTCATTCTTACACATGGGTTCGGAGCCAATCTTCGGCTCTGACTCGGCCAATTAGCAAGCACAAAGTCTTCTAGTTGACTCGTGGCTAAGTAGGTATCCCATGGTGCACCAGTATAATCCCCAGATCTTGTTTGCTGCTAAACTATAGAAAGAAAGAACAAAAACTATCCAGAAAGAACAATAATAAAAGGTCTCCACCTGTGAAGAAAAATGTTGCTGTCTCCAGATCCTTCCAGGACAGGGGTAGGAGGGTGGGTTCGTAAGAATGAAGGGCGAGATGGACTACAAACATGGAACGCTATGGTGAGTACATAACTTCTTTATGTTCTGTCCTATCTCGCCTTTATTCTTACACATGGGACAGCATCCCTAGCACCTTATTCTTGGGTGGCTCACAGAAAAATACTCCTGAGTACCATGGAGCCAAAGGGGGCTCTACTCCTAGAGGTCAAATCCAATTTGTAATGAGTGATAAAGGTGTGAGGTGTAGCCCATGTTGCTGCTGCACAAATATTATCAATTGGAACCCTGGCTTGAAAGACTGCAGAAGTAGACTGGGATCTTGTAGAATGAGCCTTAATTTTGAATGGTAAAGGCTTTCCATCAGAAGAATAAATGTAGGATATACAACTGGAAATCCAATTCGAAAGGGTCACTTTGGAAACTGGGAGACCTAATCTGGAGTCGTAGAAGGAAAGAAACAATTGGTCAGACTTCCTGAATTCCTTGGTCCGATGTAGATAGAACCGTAGTTGTCTGTGAACGTTCAACTGATGAAATCTGTATTCTGCTGCGTTGGAAAGATTAGGGAAGAACACCGGAAACTCTATGGTTTGGTTCAAGTTATTATGAGAGCACACCTTGGGGACAAAGGATGGATTTGTATGAAGAAATACTCTATCTTTTCTGGAAAATCAAATAAGGGTGCTTGACAGACACCTTCAATTAACACAAATCAGCTGGTTCAAAGGGTGAAGACATTAATTTGGATAGGACGAAGTTTAAATCCCATGAAGCTACCGGTTCCTGAAAGGGAGGTCTCAACAAAGTAGCACCTTTAAGGAAGGTTTTACACAATCTGTGTGACATCAGATTGGACTCATGTTGACCCAAATGAAAATGTGATATTGCTGCCATCTGAACCCTAATTGTGGCAGCAGCAGAACGCTGGTGAAAAAGTTCAGACAAGAATTCCAATACCATTGGAATGGATGCGGTATAAGGGTCAACATTCCTTTCCTCAGCCTAGATAGAAAACCTTCTCCATTTGCTAGTGTATAACTTTCTAGTGGAGGGTTTGTGAGAAGATGTAAGAATGTGGGTCACAGCGGGTGAGAAATCATGAAGCCTGACTAGGGATGGAACAGGAACAGCCAAGCTGTCAAATTGAGGATGTGGAGGTTGGGATGAAGAGAGCCTGACATGCACGTCAATAGATCTGGCACTGGGTCCAGAGTCCATGGGTCATCTAGTAGATGAGGCCCGAGAAAGGGGAACCAAACCTGATGAGGCAAGTAAGGAGTGATGAGGATCAATTTGCTTCCCAACAGTTTTTCTGAATCACCTTGGATATGAGAGGAAAGGGTGGGAAAGCATAAAGGAGACCCAGGGGCCAATCGTGAACAAGTGCGTCTCTTGGTGACTCCCCCGGAGGGGGGATAAGGGAAAAGTATCTGCTGCATTTGCAGTTGATCGGAATGGCGAAAAGATCGCAGCAAGGTTGTCCCCATCTGCGGAAAATCTGTTCTGCTATTTCCTGCTTCAGAGACCACTCGTGAAGCATCAAGATTGCCAGGCTGAGTTTGTCGGCTATTACGTTGGTTGTCCCAGGGATGTGTGTTGCCACTAGAAAGCGCTGGGAAGATATTGTCCATTTCCAAACACGAATAGCCTCTTGACAGAGTGGGTACAATCTGGTTCCGCCTTGTTTTTTGAGATACCATACTACTGACATGTTGTCTGATTGTATTGCTATCGTCCTAAGAGGAAGAAGGTCTTGGAGTGCTTGCACCACCAGAAGCACTACCCTCATCTCTAGGACACTGATATGCAGGTGGATCTCGTAATCTTGCCATGTGCCTTGGACAGTCCTGCCTAGATAATGCCCCCCCACCCTATCTGGAGTGCCTGTCGTTAGCTGGTTGGGTTGGATCCACCAACAGAGGTCCTTTTTGCAAGACTCTGTTAAAAGGATGTGGTGGAAGAGAGGCAGTTGTTGGAAGGACCACCGGGACAATAGAAGCCATTGAAGAATCCACATGTGTAGTCTGGCAAGAGGGACTAGTAATATGGTGGAGGCCATGGTCCCTAGACGTTTCAGCACTATCTTTGCCTTGACTTTCTGGAGGGGGAGTAGACGAAGGACTTGTACGAAAGTCTGTGCTCTTTCTGCTGGAAGATGAGTCAACATGGCGACTGTGTCTATTTCTGTGCCTATAATTCTTTGTACCCATTTGTCTTGGGTGATGCTTAGCCAAGCTTCCGGATACAAAGAAATGTGACCCCCGACCGGCTCCAGAGAAGCACAGTTGGGCCCCACATCAGGAGCGCTGATAGGGCCAGCCTCGAAACGAATCACGGCTTCCCTGGTTTTGTGGTCTGTCCTTGCCTCTAGGGCGACGTCTACCATTTGCTCCTCCTCCTCTGCCTCTGAAGGAGGAGTCACCCTGTGCATCCTGGAAAAACCTCTGGGACTTCTTGAACCACATTTTACCACCTCCCTGACCCTTGTGGTATGGTCTAGAGGGGATGGTAAAACAGACACCCATGGCAGACAGCGTTTTCCCTTCTTGCTCGCACCTGGTGTGTCTTTTACCAAGGAAGAACCGTCAAAGGGGGCATTGGTAAAGGTAGACTTGAACGGCTCCGCAAAATTACACAAGCGCATCCAGGCGTGCCTCCTAAGGGAAACCACATAAGAAATCAGCCTCATGGATGAGTTAACAATGGAATACAAGGTGGACAATTGAGCAGACACCTTATCAGGGACTCCTTCAGTAGATGTACCTTGTAGAGTCTCTCCCAACTCCTTAAGGAGATCTCTGAAGCTTGTAAAATGTGTTAGGTAGTTCAGCGATCTGAGAGTGAATGCCGCTGATGAAAAGATACGCTTCCTGTACCTGTCCATCGTTAGAGACTCCTTGTTCGGCAGATGAAGTCTCTGCTAGTTCCTGCTTAGTGGCTGCCGCCACCACCATGGCATCTACAGGAATGCCCTAGGACAAAAATACATTCTCCTTGGGGGCTAACAAAAATTTATTGGGTCTCCTGGGGACTGGCTCCACGGCAACAGGAGTCTCCCACACCTTTCAACAAGATTTAAAAGTCAGTCAAAAGGTGGAGACACCCAAGAGGCTGAAGGTTGAGACCCGAAAGCCTTCAGGTACACCGACTCCTCATCAGAAGGGGTAACAGTGGGCCAGCTGCACCTCTGCTTAAGGATCTCTAAGATGTCAACAAAGGAGACGTCATCAGAGGACAACTTGGGGGACCCTTCTGACTCCTTGAGGTTGGTGTCAGAGGTAAGAGACTCATCCTGGGAGTCTATATGCTTCCTCTTGCATGTCCTCTTCCGAGGGGGCTCCTCAGAATGATATTCTGGGGAGGTCTCAGAAGAGTGGGGGCCACCAGCCAGGGGCTCCTGAGGCTGTGGGTCTCTGCTGGAAGACGAGTCAACATGGCGACTGTGTCTATTTCTGCACCTATAAAAGTCACAAATTGAGAGGGTGATAAGGCAGACTTTTCCCACTTTATACTAATCCCCAACTGGGCACAAATTTGGATAGTGGAGTCTCTGGTTTGAAGAAGTAGATGCCTGGTGGAAGCGGTCAGGAGCCAGTCGCCCAGATACAGAAACACTTGGAATCCTAGATGTCTCAGGTGAGCTGTCACTACTGCCATACACTTGGTGAACACCCTGGGGGCTGTGGTAAGACCAAAGGGCAGAGCACGAAACCGGTAGTGACTGGCTCCCAGCTGGAAGTGTAGATGGCTCCTCGGCACTCTATTTTTATGTGGTAGTACGTGTCTTGGAGGTCTATTGAGCACATCCCTAATAGAGGGAGTATAGACTGCAGTGTCACCATCTGGAACTTGTCCTTTATGGATTTGTTTAATTTGCTGAGGTCAAGGTGGGCCTCCAGTCCCCTGTACATTTTGGCACTAAAAAGAATCTTGAGTAAGCTCCGAATCCTACCTGGTCTGCGGGGACGGTTTGGAAGACTCTGTCTGCGAGCAACATATTCACTTCTACAGTTGCTTGGTCCCTGTGACTGGGTGGAACATCTGGAATCCTCTTGGGAACATGAGGTGGAAGAGAAAAGGGTATGGAGTAACCTCTGGTGATAATTCTTTGTACCCATTTGTCTTGGGTGATGTTTAGCCAGGCTTCTGGATACAAAGAAATGCAACCCCCCGACAGGCTCCAGAGAAGCACAGTCGGGCCCACATCAGGAGTGCTGACAGGGCTGGCCTTGAAACGAATCACGGCCTCCCTGGTTTTGTGGACTGACCTTGCCTCTAGGGTGACGTCTACCATTTGCTCCTCCTCCTCTGCCGCTGAAGGAGGAGTCACCCTGTGCATCTTGGAAAAACCTCTGGGACTTCTTGAACCACATTTTACCACCTCTCTGACCCTTGGCATATGGTCTAGAGGGGACAGTAAAACGTACTCCCACGGCAGAGAGCGTTTTCCCTTCAAGCTCGCACCTGTTGAGTGTGTCATTTACCTTATGTCCAAACAAGGAAGAACCGTCAAAGAGGGTGTTGGTAACGGTAAACTTAAACGGCTCCACAAAATTACACAAGCGCATCCAGGAGTGCCTCCTAAGGGAAACTACTGAACCCGTTGCCCTGCTCACTCCAACGACTGCATAAGAAATCAGCCTCATGGACGAGTTAACAATGGAATTCAAGGTGGACAACTGAGTAGACACCTTATCAGCGACTCCTTCAGTAGATGTACCTTGTAGAGTCTCTCCCAACCCCTTAAGGATCCTTGTAAAATGTGTTAGGTAGTTCAGCGATCTGAGAGTGAATGGTGCTGACGAAAAGATATGCTTCTCGTACCTGTCCATCGTTCGAGACTCCTTGCTCGGCAGATGGACAGATGAAGAAGTCTCCATTAGTTCCTTCTTAGTGGCCGCCGCCACTACCATGGCATCTACAGGAACATCCTTGGACAAAAATTCCTTCTCCTTGGGGGCTGACAAAAATTTATTGTCTCTCCTGGGGGACTGGCTCCACGGCATCAGGAGTCTCCCACACCTTTCGTCTAACAAGGTCTAAAAGTTAGTTAAAAGGTGGAGATACCCAAGAGGCTGAAGGTTGAGACCCCCATCAGAAGGGGTAACAGTGGACCAGCCACACCTCTGCTTAAGGATCTCTAAGAGGTCAACAAATGAGACATCATCAGAGGACCACTTGGGGGACCATTCTGACTCCTCGAGGTCGGTGTCGGAGGTAAGAGACTCATTGTGGGAGTCTACATGCTTCTTCTTGCATGTCCTCTTCCGAGGGGGCTCCTCAGAAGGATATTCCGGGGAGGTCTCGGAAGAGTGGGGGCCACCAACTGTGGGCTCCTAAGGCTGTGGGTCTCTGCTGTCTAGAGAGGGAGTAGGTGCTGACACGGAGGTCAGTGCCCAAGGGGGAAGAGTGTCAGTACCCCTGGGTAGAGCTGATGATCGGGACAGCACACTCTGCATCATCTCGAAGGCCAACCTCTCCGGCTTCAAAGACCTCCCTGGCTCCGAGGGGATGGAGGAAGTCATCGGCTCCAGAGCCATCAGCTCCGAGACAGATGTAGGGTCCGAGCTCACCCTAGCTGACGCACCGAGAGAGAGACTCGGAACCAATGAGGTCCGGGTCCAAGCGTCTCTGTCAAGGCCAACTGAAGAGCTTTGGCTCCTAGACACCCCAGACGGCACCGAAGGTGTCGGAGCAGAACTCGACTCCGAGACAGCCTCGGGGGGAGCTGGAACCGAGGGTTCCACAACTGGCGGTAACGAACACTCCGGCTCTGAAAGCCCAGCACAGTTCGAAGGAGGAACCACAGAAGGGGAAATGGACTCAAGTGGCTTCGGAACTGACTGGGTCGGAGCCAACAGCATTTTTGGTAAGGCAGATGACTTCAGGAGTCTCAGCACTACTCTCTCCACATATTCTTCTGATAGGCACCTGGAACATCTGGAAGACAGTGTGGGAGATCTAGACCTCTGTAAGATAGGAGACCTTAAAGTTGGGAAGACCTGTAATGGATCAATGGACCGGCTCTGATGTCTGCTATCAGTAGTCGGCTCCGGAATGCATGGGGCCGACACTGGAGTCATAGTAGCAACAACCTCGATTGGTTCTGAAATCAGTGGAGCCGAGGAGGGAGAAGACTTGATGGTTTCAACATTTTGGGAGGCGGTTCCGAGGCACCGGATGGCGCCGGGGAATGCCTCTTGGAAGGTTTAGCCTTTTCTTTTTTAGATCCATGAGATTTTGAGAAGGAAGACGAACTGGCCAAGTCTTCCTCAAAAGAAGGCTTAAGGAGACCTTTTAATATTAGTTTGTTCTTCCGCTCCTGTAAGACCCTGGCACTGAAAGAATGGCAAAACAAACATGTTTCCTGCAGATGGATGGCTCCGAGGCAATACACACAGTTACTGTGGCCATCAATAATAGACATCTTTTGAGAGCATTTCACACACTTCTTAAACCCCGAGGGTTTGTGATCCTTTGCCTCTTTAGACATGGCACTGGGATGCAGCAAAAAGACACAAGCCAAACACATAGCGAGGACTAGGTCCTCTAACTTAAACGGGCCTAGCCCTTATCGCACTAACAGTCACACAACCATGAGGACTAGGTCTTCTAACTCAAACGGGCCTAGCCCTGGGTAGAGAAGAAAGAGAGAAAACTAGGTCCTCTAACTCAAACGGACCTAGAAGAGAGAAGACTAAAGGTCTGAAACTACCAAATATACTTGACACACTCACAAAGTATGAGCCAGAAAAAAATCCCACTAGAGAAACTTTTATTCAAAATCTATGCCGTAGAACCAAAAGGGCTGAAATATCAAAAACCCTTGTCAACTAAAGCTAAATATCCAACTAATATCTAGGCGGATTACTCTAAAACTAACTACCTAAACTAATAACACCGCACACTAAAGAACACTGTACACAGAAGGTTAAATAGGGCGCAACAGCAAGCACTAATTATCAAACTTATGAACTACCAAACTAGCACAGCAAATAACAACTAGGGGCAAAATGCCCATCAAATAGAACAAACTGGCACACAGGATACCAAGGAGAACAACAAGGCCAACGGCCAGCCAGTTCTCAACAATAATTAACTAAATTGAAGAAAAAGGTATTTCAGCAAGACTAAAACTACTCTAATGATAGTACAACACTAGTGAAGGCTATATAACTTGAAAAGTTAAACTGTAATATAGACAAATTAGCAAAATGTGTTAAACTTAGCCACGGCTAAGAAGAAGCACATCTGAACTCGTCGACATGACAAACGAGATCTGGGGATTATACTGGTGCACCATGAAATACCTACCTAACCACGAGCCAACTAGAAGACTTTGAGCTTGCTAATAGGCTGAGTCAGAGCCGATGATCAGCTCCAAACCCATGTGTAAGAATGAAGGCGAGATAGGACTACAGAACACCTGATGTTATCTAGTCACCATTCCTCACGTTAGGGTCAGAGTCTCCAGCTACCTAAATCCTGGGAGGTTTCAAGGAAGGACATGCTGAAGAACTGTGCAGCCAAATTAAGCCTTTCCTCTGGAAATCAAATCCAACTTATAGTGGGAAATAAACATTTGGGGAGAAGACCACTTTGCTGCCGCACACGTCATCTAAAGATTGACGATCTGCAAAGGCAATGGAAGTAAAAACTGCCCTGGTAGAATAAGCCCTCACTGGTGTAGCTAAGGAAATACCTTCTGAAGAATATATGAAAGAAATACATTGCGAAATCCAATGGGAAATCGTGTCTTTCGAAATACCCCCACCTTTTCTACTGAAAGAGAAGGCAACAAGCAGTTGGTCTGAATGCCTAAATTCTCACGTTCGATGTAAATAAAAGCGAAGTTGACTATGAATGTTCAGTGTGTGCAGAATATATTCCCCTTTATTGGAATAGTTAGGGAAAAATACTGGTAAGTGAATACATTGGTTGAGATTTGCTGGTAAGGCACTTTAGGTATGAAAGATAGATCAGGTTTTAGAGAGACTCTGTCCTTGTGAAAAATTAAATAGGGTAGCTTGACAGTAAGAGCTTGCAACTCCGAAACTTTCTTTGTCAAAATAATTGCCACTAAAAAGGCAGTCTTCCAGGACAGAAATTTAATATCACATGAAGCCGCTGGTTCAAAGGGTGGTTTTGTTAAAGTTTGTAGTACCAAAGTCAAATCTCAAGGGGGAGAAGGATTCTTACCAGGAGGCCTTAATAGAAAAAACCCTTTTAAAAAGGCCTTACAGAGATGCGCAGAAAAGGCAGAATCACCCCCAAGGTGAAAATTCGAAATCGCTGCCAACTGTACCTTGATAGTGGAAAAAGTAGCTCCTTCCTTAGAGAGAGAGGTCAAAAAGAGAAGTATTTTGGGAATAGGGGTGGAGAAGTGGTCTAAATTCTTATTCTTCGCCCAAACCGAAAACCTCTTCCATTTACTGGAATAAACTTTCCTGGTAGAAGACTTCTGAGAAGCAAGAATAATCTCCTTCATGGGTGAAGCTATCCTGGACTTAGCCAAAATCACTGGAAGTGGACATACCACGCTGTCAGACGTAGGGTCTGAAGATTTGGGAGCGGCAGGAGAGAAGGATGAGATAGCAGATCCGGAATTGGATCGAGCACCCAGGGTGGATGCCTCAAATGAGACCGTATGAGGGGGAACCACACCTGCCGAGGCCAAAAGGGGGCAATGAGGATCAGTTGACTCTTGAGGCATGTGGCTTTCTTAAGTACTCTGGGAATCAGGGGTAATGGAGGAAGGGCATACAAGAGACCCTGAGGCCAATCATGGGTGAGCTTGTTCCTGGGGGATTCCCACTCTGGGGGGATTAATGCAAAGAAGTTGTTGCATTTGCGGTTGAGAGGAGATGCAAACAGATCGCAGCTCGGATAACCCCACCGACGGAAGATCTGTTGAGTCACCACTGGATTCAGTGACACTCGTGAGGAGTCAATATAGCTCTGCTCAATTTGTCCCCCAACACGTTGGATGCTTCGGGAATGTGCATTGCAACACCCCGTGGCCTTCGCCCGCTCCTAAACCCTCATGGCCGCATGACAGCAGATAAGAATGTGTGCCCCCTTGCTTGCTTATATATCACACAACAGCCATGTTGTCTGATAGAACCGCAATCGTCTCATGAAGAAGGTAGTCTTGAAAGGTTTGCAACGATAAGAGGACTGCTCTCATCTCCAGAATGTTGATGTGCAGTTTGGTCTCTGAGAGCGACCAAGTCCCTTGGATCGTCTGTCCCTGGAAATGCCCCCACCCCCACCCCAGGAGGGAAACATCCGAGGTGGCTGCCGCCACAGGGGTAGGAGAAATGAAAGAGAGCTGATCTACCATGAAAGATGCTTGCGACACATCGGGGTGAGCCGAATGGGAAAGGACAGGGGATACCACTACATTGACAAGTGAACTGCAAGGGTCCACTGAAGGACCCTCATATGGTAGCGAGCCATTGGAACCAAATAAATGGTGGCAGCTGGAGAACAAGTTAGCTCCAGCAAGGTCTTAACTTGGTCGCGTATAAGCGACACCCTTCAGGAGGTAAGGCTGCGATCTGAGAGGTGGTATCCAACAGAGTGCCTATGAATTCCAGTTTTTGGGTTGGAGTCAAGAAGGATTTCGTCATGCTCACTGTGATCCCCAGTCGATGAAACAGGGAGAGAACGGCGTGAATATAGTCCAGTAGTTGATGCTTTGTGGGGCCCGTCAGCAGCCAATCATCCAAAGAGGGAAAAACTTGGATTCCCTGTAGCCAGAGATGAGCTGCTACCACTGCCATGCATTTGGTGAACACCCGGGGGGCTGAGGTGAGGCCAAAGGGCAGGGCCCGGAACTGGAAATGATCGACTCCCAAGTGAAAGCGGAGAAACCTCCTGGACCATAAATCCATTTTTACATGGTAGTATGCATCCTGGAGGTCCACTGAGCACATCCAATCATTGTTGTGCAATAGAGGCACAATCGACTGTACAGTGAACATCCGAAACTTCGACCTCAGCATGAACTGGTTCATGCGACTGAGATCCAAAACAGGATGTAGGTCCCCTGTTTTATTTGGAACCAAAAAGAAGCGGGAATAAATCCCGGATCCTCTCTGTCCTGTGGGGACCTACTGGATGGCTCTTTTTTGAAGAAGGCTTACGACCTCCTGTCAGGCTGCCTCTTCCTGATTGGGTGGCACGTCTGGAAGAGAACTGCATTTTGGGGGAATTTCCAAAAAGGGAATGCAATAACTCCTGGATATAACTGCTAGCACCCACTGATCATTTGTAATACTTGCCCAGGCTAGCGGGTGCAGCAATTACCAACCCCCGACTGCCTCCAGGGACAGACAGTCGGGCAACGCCTCAAGGACGTTGTAAAGGTTTCTCAGAGAAAGGCTGCCTGGAACCTTGGTTTTGCGGGCCTCCTTTGCCCCTGGGGCAAAGTCTACCATTGAAACCTCTTCCCCCTCCCCTGGAAGGGGAATCCTCCTGAACATCCTGAAAGGGATAATGTGCCTTCCTGAACCACATTTTCTTACTCCCCTTCTGGGTCTTGGAAAAGGACCTCTGAGGGGCAGAAAACCTGATACTAACGGCCGACAAGGTCTTCCCTTCCTGTTCACTGCGGGTCAAAGTGTCTTTCACAGTTAGACCAAAGAGTGTGGAACCATCAAAGGGGTCATTAACAAAGGATGTTTTGAAGGCCTCTGCAAACCCGCTCAAGTGGAGTCTGGCATGACGCCTAATAGCGATACCTGAGCCTGCAGGCCGTGAGGACCTTTCTGCTGCATTGATAATGAGTCTCATGGATGAATTTGCGACTGAATGAAGGGTTAACAGCTTTGGAGAAATAGCCTTGAATTCCTCCTCAGACATGGACCCAGAGAGGAATGAAGACAGTTCTTTTATCAAATCCCTCTGGAGATGGGTAAAATGCCCAAGGTAATTTAGTGCTCGCAGGCTGAAAGCAGCCAAAGCGAACACCAGCTTTCCAAATCTGTCCATAGCCCTCGATTCACGATTGGGCAGATGGACAGAAGAACTCTGCTCTGCCAATTCCTTTTTGGTGGTGGCGGTCACCACAATAGCATCAACCTGGACCGCTTTGGACCAAAAACGTTCTATCTGTTGGAGGGCTCCTTCCAAGCCCTGCTGGCCACCAGCTCAATGAGAGGATCAGCAGGGGGGGGTCACTCAGGAGGTAGATGGCCCCGTACCAAAAGCCTCCAGGAATACGGCTTCCTCTGAGGATGAGGTTTGGGTAGACCAACTGTCTTTGGCCTTGAGGATCTCGAGTATGTCTCCAAAGGAGCTGTCATCTGGCTGAGATCTTGGAGACCTGTCCCCCTTATCAGCATCCGTATCCTCGGTAAGAGACACCATAGGGGAGTCAAGATGTCTCCTCTTACAAGCCCTCTTCCTGGGATCTTTCTCTGCTGGTGGTGGTGGGGAAGACTCAGAAGAGGAGGGAACCCCTGTGGGGGGGGGGATATCCCCCTGGAGGCTAAGTCGGACGGGCTGACTGGGAGCAGGATAACACAAGCCGCTCAGAAACTGGAGCTGAGTAGGATGACCGTGTGCAGTTGAGGCAGCTCTGATAGCAGAGAAAGAGCTTTTGGCAGCCTGGAAAGCGGAAGAACTAGAAGAAGTTTCATCCCCCTCTCCAGCTGATAAAACCCTGGCGGAAGACAGGGCAGACCCCCCCTCCAGTCCCGCAACTCCACCGGACGGCACTGGACTGGAACTGTCGAAGGGGAAGAGACCAGTCCAAAAAGCCCAGGCCCAAATCCGATCTCATGGACCCCGTCTCAACAGGGCTGGCCGGCCGGCCAGGTGGCCTGTCCTGGGGGAACAGAAACAGTGCCAGCTGCCGATCCCATCAGGGAAGGACCCAAACTGGGTCCTAAAGCTCCCCTGGCCTCCACTCCACTCAACAGTCCTTGAGAATCTAAGCCACTGGTCAGATGAGGAGCGATCGAAGTGGGGGGGGGTGGGAGATTGGATCCCTGACCTCTGGGCTGGGGAAGCCAGAAGCCTCAAATCCATCTGAGCTTTCAGGAAGGCTCGCATCATCCTGTCCATATCCATAGGAAGGACACTCCTGGAAGATCAGGAGGAGATGGAGGACCTACCAGGAGAGTCGCGCCTGGATCTCGAGTGTCTTCTCTTGCATTCCCTAGAACGAGACTTAGCTGGAGAAGACAGCTGCTTAGGTGGCAAAGGATCCAAAGGAAGATCCTCCACTACTATTGGCTCCGGTACAACTCTCGGATCCAACCAGATCGGAACCAAGCTCAACAAAGGATCCGAGGAAATACTTCTCAAATCCCTCGGATCCAAAAGGGTCGGATCTAAAGGTACGGTGCCTCCCCTCAGATCTGAAAGCCAGGAGCCGAGGTCCCTGGATCCAGGGGAAGACATTGAAGTTACCGGATCTGAGGGCTTAGGGTCTGAACTCTTGGATCCAGCAGTACACTCCCTGGACAACCTGGGACCTGAAGATCTCGAATCTGAACCTGCCCTGGCTGCAGTCGGATCCAAGGACCTAAAATCCGACAGCCTGGGATGCTTGGCCGGGGCCTCCTCAATAGAAAGTTTCTTTCTAGCCCCAGGAGAGCCAGCCTTGGCCGGGGAAGCAGTGGCCAAGGGTCCTCCTTTGACCAAATCCTTAATCAAAAGCTTATTGCTACGGTCGACCAAAGCCCCTTGGGTTGAATACGTCACAAATGCCGCATTCCACCTTGAGGTGACCGCCGCCGAGACAGTAAAGGCACTCCTCGTGTGAGTCGGAAATAGGCATTTTTCGCCCGCAAGAGGAGCACCTTTTAAAACCTAAAGGTTTTTCTGACATAGCCGAACTGTAAGCAAAAACCTAAAGTCCACAAACAAGCCTAGGTTCGAAAAGCCTATAAATCCATTCCAAAACACACACACTTAGTAAAGAACTACTTGCACACCACAAAAAAAAACTAGGCCGAAGACAAACCCTGAGGAGAAAGAACTTAAACAAGGTTAAGACTCGAGCGGGAGGGGATAGATCAGTGGGGAAAAACTACCCACTAACACTGCAATCAAGGAATAACAAGAATTACAAGAAGATTCAATAACCAGTACTAAACACACTTACACTAATAGAAGCTGAGCAATCTGCGTCTGACTGAGTGGCAAACGAGATCTGAGGGAGTTGTAGGGCAGCAGAACATTATGGGAGGGGAGGAGCTTGAGCTAAGCTGTGTTCTGAGTATGCCGGCTCTGATCCGATATCGGATCCAAGACCCTAACGTGAGGAATGGTGACTAGATAACATCAGATCTTAAGAAGAGAAGGAACACTCCTGAAACGGCTCAAACCTCCCCCCCCCCATTTTGCTGCCAAAATAGCATCTAAAATAACACATCAAAATTTCTCAGGAAACAAGGATAGCCAAACAAGAAATACGATGATGCAAAACTATGCCTCCTTACATTTGCTGGTGGCTGCTGTTTTGGCTAAAACATTAACAGAGCAATGTCTACATGGGACCTTACTAAAGACAGAAAAAATAATGTTTTTCTCTAGTCTTTTGTTCGTTCGAGTCAAGATTGCAGGATATTTTTCTCCTGAATTTTTCAACTAGGTTAAATAAAAACTGAAACGTGAGAGAAATAATTAACAATCCAAACAGGAAGTACATTTCCACAGTACATGGAAAGTGCACAGATGTAAATACAATTCTGCAGTAAATGGAAAAAAGACGTCAGACTTAAAAACAGCAATCTACAGAATCTGCATATTTAATTTTAATTAGTCTTTAATTAGTCTTAATGAGAAAGAAAGACTGATTCAAAGAGTTATCAGTAAAAAAATGGCTTGCCTTCTTAGGAGCTCAAAACTGATGTTTCTAAACAGTAGATACACCACTCCTAATCACAAGCAGCAGAGGAAGTCTAACCCAGTATCTTTCTATTTCTTACCAGTTTAGGGTTTGAGATGGTATTGTGGGGTGGAAGTAGAGACAAATGTTTACTCAGAATGAATTTAATGGGCTTTAAAACTTCTCAAAAAAATAAAAAAGAAAAAAAAAGAAAGAGATCCTCAAAAAAGTACCTACACAAGAGAGGGACTCACTATCCCACGTGTCTGTTATTCTGTTATCACATAATCCTCTGCCTCTTCAAACTCAAGGAGTGCTGAGATCAGAAGAAGAATGAGGAGGAGTACTGCTGGAGTGCCACCAGGCTAACTCTTGTGTCCATCCCACTCAACTGAAAGAGATGTAGCAGAGGCTTCCTGTGCAAATGACACCAAGCACAATGATAGCCAGCTATGTGAGATGAGGAGTACAACAGGAGTAATTCGAGACACCAAGATCTAGCTGTAAGGTTTGTTAAGTCAGTCAGTCAGGTACAGAAAAAGGGAAACGGTCCCTCTCACCAATGCCAAGACCCAGAAATGCACTCCAAGGACATGAATATTAACTTTCCACTTGAGATATGTCAACTGGTTCAAATTGGAGTGGAGAAGATACAACATAGCTCTTGGTTCAAAGTGTTGGTGCTGAGGGCTTCCTCACCTATAAGCCTCTGACCTAACCATTGTTTTTGTTTTTAAACAAAGCATCAAGAAAAAGCCCATGTCTTGTTCTCCAAGTCAGCAGGTGTAATTAGGTTCAAGCCAAACGTTCACCAAACAAAAGGACAGTACTGTTTCTTCCAAAAAAAAACTCACTCTGTAGAAAAAGTTGTTTATTTCAGAAATATAAATCCTTACAGCCTACCACAGAATAGTGAATAATGATTTCAGTGGAAGCTCTAAAATATAGTATAACACCTGAAAAATCATAGGTATTCATTGCATCCAGGATAATACCTTAACTAAATTATCACTTAAGACACACGCACAAAACAAACTACTTTAACATTTTTTTACAAACATTACACATTACATACGTTTTCTTTATAACAACTGCCATTCAAGTCTAATATTATGTAAATTGCTCAATCCCTGCCTTCCCATAAACCTCACTCCTCCTCTTAAACATTATTTTGCATGTACTATCACAACAAATTCCATTAATTTTTATGTACTTTCCTCCTTCCCTTTTCCAACATCTCACTTCCAGTTCTTTTATCTCTTTTACAATATTCAATACTTCAACTACAGTTGATTTCGATTTTGATTTCCATTTGCCAGTAATTGCTTTTTTGGGAAGCCAAGAGAATTAAACTTAATAAGGCCTTACAATGTCTAGCCAATTTGGATACTCTTGCCTGGCTCAAAAGAACCATTTCCTTAGTTGAGGCCATTTGCTCCTGCAATATTTTTAACAGGGTATTCCATGGGGAATTTTTTAAATCTACTAACCCATTACACTCCCAAGTTTCCCCTTTCTTCCTCTTCACACATTCAACATTTGCTATTTACCTGAGTAAAAATTATTTAAAGTCTGCTTGGGGTATAAAAATACCTAAGCAATTACTTCTAAGCACAACTCCTACATCTTCTGGACTCTGATGCTTACTTGGGAACCATACTTATGTCCTTCCATTGTTTCCTTGTAAATTTTTATCAGTATGTCTTCTGAATCTTTTCTAATTTCTGATTCATATGGTTATCGTGCAATATTTTATATGCCCGACTTATTCCTTTTTAACAGCAGCTTCTGTTTTAGATTAAACTAAAAACTCTACCAGGTCATGTTTTTCAGTTAGGCCTCCCTTATCCCTTTTTCTTTGCTTATACTCGGATATCAGTCCCTGTTAGGCAAGGCAGTATTTAATCTGCAGTCCAAACTTCTTCATGACCTCATACCTGTCTATTACCTTACCCTCCCTTGGTATTTGCTCCCAGCACCTTGGTTCCTTTTCTACTTTTCTCCAGTAAATTTCAGCCACCTCTTGCCTACTACATGTATCCCTGCTAGCAAAATCTCCTTTTTCAATTCTTGTGTTGGCTTAGTTCTTAGCATACTTTCTGCAACTTTATGAATATAACATTCTATAGGGTTGTTGTTGTTCTTCTTCTTCTTAAGAATCTGCATCCAAAATTTCACTCACTTTTTATTTCTTGGTCTCCTCCCACCTCCCCCACTTCTTCATCATCCCTTTCCACTATGCTTGTGTTATGTGTATGAGCCTTAACTGCATAGCTCTAAAATATCTCTTCAAATCAAATAATCCTAAACCACATTGTTCTATTGGAAGGATCAACTTATCCCACTTAACTCTTGCACTCTTCCCCTCCCAGATATTCTTTATTAATTATTGTCCACAACTTCTCTGTTAATAAAAAATATGCTTGATCTGTACATAAAACAAAAGGGACCAAAATATTTTTTGTGCTTGTGCCTTATCTTCATAAACATGAGGTTCTAGATTTTCAGTGTTTGTATTACCTTTTGTTTAGTCTCTTTCACATATCCTTGGCTGCCATAAAAGAATCCTTTCTAATCCATACTCCTAAATACTTCATCTTACTGTGTCCTCATAAATATAGGCATTGTTAAACAAATCTGTGTGTGGGTATGTAATTTACTACTGTAGGCTTTGTTTTATTCTTCATTAATTTTATATCCCCAAAAGGACTGAAACTGTCTCAAAATGTTCCACAATACCAAAATGTCCTTTTCTGAAATTATCAAATATAAAATAGTATCATCTGCAAATAAAGTGAGCTTTTCTTGATTACCATACCAAAAATATCCTTGAATTGCTGAGATCTTTATTTTTTTTACCAGTGGCTCTAAATATGGCTTGACCGGGTCTATATTATGTCGCTGCAATGTAATTCCTCCAAACACCTATCCATCGACATCAAATCAGCAAAACAATTCACTGAATGTAATAAGGGCAAGGAAATACTTGTCCACAGCACAACATACGCACAACTATGTGAAAACTGAACCCACCTAAGTGGGGGGCTTTGCCCCCCACACCCCCCTAACTATAGATACCAACTTTGAGATCACACTACAGTGGAGAAAACGGCAAAGTTCTGTTGTTGGCGAACTACATCTTTGCCCTTATTACATTTAGTGAATTATTTCGTTGATTTGGTGTCAATAGATAAGAGTTTGGCTCACCAAAAGTGCATTTCGGCGATGTAATATAGACCCGGCCTGACCATATTTGAGTAGAATAATAAAATCTTGCTAGAGGATGCTGAGCCTGAATGGCAAAGTTCAGATATCTCTACAAGTATTATTAACTAAAGCACAATCAAGCCTTGATTAGGCCTGGACTTTAGATCTCTTACTTTCTGCCTATTGTGCTTTTGTCATGGGACTTTTAATAAGCCATTCATTCAGTCCATACCATAAGCTCTCAGCTTGTTAAATAGCAGGCACTTCAGATTTTGTCTTTGATGCTGGCATGAAGTGTCAGCTCCTGTGTAGATGCCATTTGCCTTTGCCATTCCCTCAAAAAAGTACCTATTGTGGTGGACCTGACGTGATCTGGTAGCCACAGGTATTTTAGGAAGATATACATTTTTAAGCATTAAATGTGGAAAATTCTGAAAATCACTGGTTAGAGAGAGAACAAACTGCATAAGTACCTATGAAAAATTGGGAATTCTCTGGGCGTGCATTCTCCTTAACCTAGCTGATTGAACTCAAACACAGAATAAAGACAGACTGCACTCCCTGAGCACAACAGCTTGAAATGTTAAGAGCAGTCACGTGAAAAGGGATAAGAAGGATATACCTAAATGTTTCACTTAGTGCAGAGGCTATCTTAAAGTAAGATCTGAAAAATGTTATCTCTGCTGACTGTAAAGTGGCAAAACAATGAGGTAATTCAGTGCAGCGATATGCACGAAGTATAGTCATGAAGAACAAACAGGGAGGTGACAATGCAAATATAAAATGTAAGAACACAAACACACAATACCGTGTTGCTTTTTAGAGACTGTATCTTTGGAACAGTACAAGTGGGAGGCAGTTCCATGAAAACTACCAAAGAATTAAAAAAGCTGTTCCAAATGAAGAAGATGCCAATATAAAGACAGAATGCATGTGTACACAGATGAATGGTAAATCAAATACAACAAAAGAAAATGTGCAACCCAAGCAAACTGCATGTGTATTTGACAAAATTTTCTTTCTTTTCACTCCTTTTTAATCAAAACCACACATTCCACTTTTGTCATAACATGCCTCCTCTTCCTCTTTTCTGTTCATACACTGGAAATATAACTTTAGTGCATTTTCTTCATGACACTGCACTTTTACGGGCATCTCTGTAACACAAAGCGTGATTTCTAAAGCAGGAAGGCACTTGCAAAACTCCAAACCTTTTTAAGTATGGATGCCACTGAACAATGTAAGGGAAACAATGATAAACATGCAGCCAGCACTTGACTTGACATCCTATTTCTGTTCAGTTTCTGTTCTGCAATCAGTCACCATATTCACTATATTTCTACATACATGTCTCCATCAGGCATTCACGTGTTTATCTGATTAAAAGAGTTGCATAACACATTAAAAATGATGAACATTTAATTTTATTGGCTTTCTTTGTCAGAAGAGACAGCTGAGGATAAAGACATACAGAATTACACATACTTACCATTTAGCAAACAATCATGCTGGTAGAGGAAAAAGACAGGGGATGCCAAACTTACCATCTCTGGAAACCTGAAACACTGGAAAACTATATATGAAGCATGGCTGGAGACATAATGGCTTATTAATGAACCACATAAAGTGTGACCCAAGTCTTAGGACTGTTTTCCACTGTTCCTCTAATCAAAAATGGAGCAAAGTAACACAGAATCTGTATGTAACTTGTGCACTATCACAAGAGGCCATAAACTTACTCACTGACTATGACACCACTGATGTTTACATCAGATAAATAACAGAAGTACAAGTACAAATAGCTCCTAATGGACATTTTAGCTCATTCAGAAGTCAAAAGACTCCTGTATTTCTGATAAAAAATAATAACTACTAAAGGTAAGTTCCCATTCAACCCACAGATGCATGCAGTTACCAGCAACATGTATATATACATATATATGCTTATGTCTTGAGGCACCTCATATTTGGTATATATTATTTAAATAGCACTAAAGCTCGGCACAGGAAGTTTTATCATCATACAGGTGCATTATCTAGTATTTGCATTCACATATTTTACACAGTATATTCTTTTATTTTAACTTTGAAAAAATTATGCTGCATAAGGTGATATCCAAGTCAATAGAAATGTGCTGGCAGAACCTGGTGCGCATTACAAGTTGTGATGGTGAGACTCCACATAGTAATGCTCAAGTACCACAAAGATGTCATGTGAAAATATCAATTTAGTTAAGTGTGCCTTGGTGAGAATAAGGTTGGGAACCAATGCACCAAGGGTTTGCCAACCATTGACAGGATTCGTGCCCTGCAGACAGCTGTTCTACAAATACAGAAAAGACCAGCAGTTACCTTAATTTTACAAGTGGCAGATACAGTAACAAGTAATAGAACACAAACATTATAAATAGTCAGGATAGATACAAGTGGCAAGATTTGTACTATCTCCATTAAAACAATTTTACAGTATATCACTGCTAAAAGAAACAAAAGCCCAAATATTAAAGTGTGGATGTCACAATCAGAGTATGATATAAACTATGAGATATTACCGAAACAGAAACCAGCTTAACAGATCGAGAAGAATTTCTACCCACTCTGTTATAAGCTCTAACACAATTAATTGAACAGGTTAAGTTCCAAAACTAAATAGTAAGACTAGGGAGTCCAAAAAGCAAAGTTTTCAACTCTTCCTGATTTTGCAGACTGCTCCTCACTTTTGCCTCACATTTCTGGTCTATTCCTTGCAAAATCTGTAAAAAGTAAAGTCTTTCGGCTTTTCCTGGTTAGGGGTCGCCACAGCGGAACTCCAGTCCGCTAATGATTGGCAGTAGATTTTTACGCTGCCAAGTTGCCAGCCCAATGCCCAACTTTCAAAGAAGGCACACCCATTCATACATGCACCTACCTGCATGTCGTTAAACATCACTCGACCGCAGGGAGGACAAAATAGTTTTCTGGGAAATCACCAAGGACTACAGTCACTGAATAATGACACGACTCTCGAGATTCAGACTTCATGATATTTGGAAAATGCATGTTACATCAGGATTAAACCCCTTCCATGGCTGATGGATATTCTGGTCTCTAGATGGAGGCGTGGGTTCAAACTCCACTTCAGACAGCTATTTTGTAGCATTAGTGGCAGAGTGGCGAGCATAGCTGCCTTCCAAGCAATTGACCAGGGTTTGATTCCGGGCCAATGCAAGAAGTCTGTACTCACCTTGATGGTGCAGTTGAGAGACAAAAATGTGGTGTTGCTTTAAACATGGGTTGGAGTTTAGATTAATGGTTAAGGTGTTTACCTCACAGACCAAAGGTACAGGGTTGATTTTTCACATAGGGAAGAATAGCTACGCTTAAAAAAGGGTCCTGGGGATGTTAAGCCTAGTAATCACCTATGAACGTAGAATGCAAAACTTGTAATTATAACAACTAAATATATAACAGGAATATTTAAAATCTGTCCCTGATTCTTAAGCTATGAGGTTGAGAGCAATGGGAAGCAGGTACTCAATGCAAAATAAGGCAAAGACAAAACAACTCAGTGGTGATAGTAGTTATAAAATGGGTTATGTACAGTTATCTTAACAGATTTCAAAATCAAGGGTATAGTACTTAAATGAATAACTATGGGAAAGCACTATTAAAACACAAGGAAAATTTAAAATGGGCAAACAGTTTAAGTGCAATTCAGAGAAGAAACAGAAAAAGAAAATTCAAAATATACTAAGGAAGCAGACTTGAAAATGAAAAGCAGAGAAATGCAGCTCAATATGCCCACACAATCTGTATGACTTGCTATGGGTAAAAAGAGAATTATGGGAATGACTGTTGATTACATACATTTCTAAATATGCTTTCTGACTAAACACAGATGTACACAGAACCAAGTAAACTATATTTATAAAGGGGAGCCCACAGAAGTATTACGATGGCACACTGGTAAAACTACTAAAGCTATGCTGTATGCATTTATGCAAAAAGACTGCTAGAATTTTTTTTTTCCAGAAAAAAATGTTTTAAGTAAAAAAAAAAAAAAAAAAATATATATATATATATATATATATATATATTTATATCAAGGCTTGGACACGCCAGAAAAATCACCCATTATAAAATCATTATTTATTTTATTTATGTGTAACTGGGTAGGTGAACTTGTCCTTCTTCGACCCTTTTCAGTCACAATCCAAGCCACATGGGCAGGCATACATACAACACAAATATAGACAAATTTATAGTAGTTTAATCACCAAGCACATTTTGGATAAGTGGAAAGAAACCAGAGTACCTGGGGAAACTCATAAAGACACAAGGAAAATATGCAAAAGACCACACAAATTGTAACCAGAGGTGAGGGTTGAACTCTAGACCTTTGAAACACACCTCTCAACCCCCTTATCACGAGAAATTTGGATAAAGTCAAAAACAATTGGGGGGGGGGTTCAAAGGCACAGATATTAAATATTGCTCATATAATCTTAAAAAGTTGCTACAGTAACAGGTTTTGTATTAAATTGAATTTTCTGAAGGAGATAAAGTCTGAATTATTATTTAGTAACTTCAGTCCTCAGTGATTTGCCAGAGAACCTCCAATTTTATTAGGAACAGACCAAAATTATGAGGTAAAAATATAGACATTCTGCAAAATTCTGTATAGTTGAGAAGTATGCTCTATAATGTGAGGCAAAGGTCTTGGCTATCCAGAGAACCTCCAATTTTATTAGGAACAGACCAAAATTATGAGGTAAAAATATAGACATTCTGCAAAATTCTGTACAGTTGAGAAGTATGCTTTATAATGTGAGGCAAAGGTCTTGGGTATAAGCTGCTGAGCTGCCCAGCTGTACATATGCAGCCAAGATCTTACATATTTGCCCCACTAAACCCTGGAAAAATCACTCTCTCTCTGTCAGTACCACAGTGCTCTGCCCCTCATACTCTTCCTCTCTGTCAATACCACAGTACCCTGCCCCCATACTCTCCCTCTCTGCCAGTACCACAGTGCCCTGCCCCTCAGACTCTCCCTCTATCAGTATCACGGTGCCTTGCCCCTCAGACGTTCCCTCTCAGTACCATGGTGCCCTGATCCTCATACACTCCCTCTCTGTCAGTACCACAATGCCCTGCCCACACACTCTCCCTCTCTGTCAGTACCACAGTGCTCTCTCTCCATACTCTCCCCCTCTGTCAGCCCCACAGTGCCCTGCCCCTCGTACTCATCTTCTCTGTCAATACCACAGTACCCTGCCCCAATACTCTCCCTCTCTGTCAGTACCACGGTGCCCTGCCCCTCAGACTCTCCCTCTCTGTCAGTACCACGGTGCTCTGCCCCTCATACTCTGCTTCTCTGGCAGTACCACGGTGCCCTGCCCCTCATACTCCCCCCTGTTTGTCAGTACCACAGTGCTGACCCTCATACTCTTCCTCTCTGTCAGTACCACAGTGCCCTTTCCCTCATACTCTTCCTTTCTGTCAGTACTACAGTACCCTGCCCCCATACTCTCCCTCTCTGTCAGTACCACAGTGACTGCCCCTCATACTCTCCTCACTATGTCAGAATACCTACATCTTTACTAACATTGAGCTCTTATCTGTCACAGCTTCCTTTTATTTTTGGCTGATTACAATCAACTAAAAACATAACAAAGCCTCTACTCAGACCTTATTTCATATAAATAGGATGGGAAGGAAAATGAAAGGAAACCAAGTAAGGTATTATCCCCACTCCTCCCCTCAAAAAAAAACAAGGCTTAACTAACTTGAAAGAGAGCATTGTATGGGACCCTTTAACCCTTTTTACATTTACAACCCAGAAAGGAGATGGAGCTCCACAAATAAAATAACTAATTCCTCCTTAGTCTAGATGTTGATGGTTTAGGGGATTATTCTTGTGCAATCACCCTCTTCTCCAATAATATTATCATAATGACCATAGCTCCTGTAAGTCCAGAATCTTCCACAACTTAATTTACTTAAACTGTAACCCCTGTTAAGTAAGACAGCTCTCTGAAAGTCTGCATCCAACTTTCTCACTCAGTCCTCCAGCTATCTATTTCTGTTTCTGCCGCTTGCCTCAACTCCCTTGCCATCATGATTATCTTAATCTTCCATCTCGTAAATATTTTCTTTCTCTTTAGCATGAAAAAAGCAAACAATGACACTTCTACTTTTTTACCTACCTCCACAGGGACTACAGCTAAAATACAGTGCGCAAGATCAGACAAAGTTACACCTCCACTGCAAGTCACTCAATAACTGTGCCAACCCCAAACAAAGAAAACTACATGTGCCCCCAAAAGCTTTATCTTGGCCACTATGCATCTCCAGCAGGCCAGACACAATCCCAGGAACAGCTCAACCAAGCTCATGACAGTATAAAATACTGATAAACATCCAGTAAAACAGCATCCATCCAGGGGAGACCAATATTCTGTTTCCCTTTATTAATGCTTCCCCTCATCCTGTATCAGCACACCCTCACATGTGGCCAATTTTCTATGTCCATCCCTTTTACAGTCTGAGTGAAGATGCATAGAGAACATGGAAGTGCCTGTGTATAGGCTATTCAGTAATGAAAGAGAATGGTGGAATAGAGGTGGAGTAGAATCAATATAAAGGAGGCATCACATTTATGGTCAGAGAGGAGAAATTAATGACCAAGGAAAAGAAAATTATCAGAATTTAGGATTACTGTCCTACTGGTTAAAACAGAAAAATAATGTTGGCAGACTGATACACACTCCAGACACGTCAAGAGACCTGGATAACAGAGAAGAGGGGTGGGTGTTGGCATAATGATTAAGGTGTTTAAACCACAGACACAAGGTACAGGGCTTGTTTCTCACCTTTGAGGGAAACTGGCTAGGAGTAAAATGGCCCACAAGGGCAGCTAGCATAGTACTTACCTATGAAATATGTAAGAATAGAGGAGTGGGGTAGAAATAACAGTGTTGCAGTAATTGGATATCTCAGTTTATTAGAAGACTGGGAGATTCCAAACTTCAGGGCTGAGAGGCAGTGGGAGCTGACTGAAGTCTTAGACCATGAGGGAATGAGATAACTAGTGTGGGGTTATGTTAGAAAGGTCAAAACTCTGGGCATGGTTCTAATCAAGGTGAAGTGGGTCCAGGATATTCCAATGAAGGCACATTAGTGACAATGCCACTGTGTGATTCAGAATGGGAACGAACAATAGGAATACAAAGACAATGGTGCAGGGAGGATTTTAGAAAGAGAGACAGTCACAAAATAACATACAAGAGTGGCCAACATGCAACCCAGGTAGACTTCCTTCTAGTAAGGACAGGATATTGGGTACAATGTCATCCATTACCAAACAGTCGGCCAGCAGCATAAACCATTGGTTGCCAAAATCAACTGTAAGCAGTAATCACAGAAGACTCTGAGGTCAACGGAGACAAGGCTGAAGACCTAGCCATAGACTGGATTGAAAGTACAACAGTTCAAGGAATTATTCAGGACTCTAGCACCTCAAGAAGAGGAAATACATGGAGTTGAAAAAGAATTGCACCACCTCAAAACAGCATGTCTGAGGACTCCAGAATGGATATGCAGCCGAGTCAAGTATAGAAATAAAGTGCATAAGGAAAGCTGGCGGTGGAATGCAGAAGTCCAGAAGTCCAGGAAGTCATCAAAAGAAAGGAGTGCAGGAAAAAGTGACAGATAGAAAAGATGGACAAGGCTAGGAAGGACACTGGCAGGTTAAGAAAGAAGTTGCAATAGCAAAGAAGAAGGCATTAGAGGCACTCTATAACTCCTGGAAAGTGATTCAGTAGCTGGCACAAAGAAAGTATATCAGGCTGCAAGCAAAGACAGAAAGATAAAGATAGTCAGACACCCTTCATAAGGGATGCCAGCAACAACCTGCAAAAAACCCCCACAGAAGCTGTACTGCCCCCACACACAGCCTATGATGTAATAAGAGGAGGAGCCCACTACAGAAGAAGTAAGAACAGTACTAAGGAAAATGAAGCCAGGTGAAGCAGAGTTCCTCCCACATCCAATTCAAGTACAGCTTGGACAACTGGATGGGAAACCGGAAATTCATCTCCTGTTTGGCACCTGTCTCTAATGCAAACAGGCCCATGCTTACACTTATCAAGGGTGTCAGAACTTGTCAGAGATTCAGGAAGGATGGGTAGGCTTAAAAAGGCCCTTGTGGTTGTTAGCCTAGTAAACACCTATGAACCTATGAAATGCAACAGGCTCAGATGAGGTCACAGCAGATATGATAAAGATGTTGGGTGGGAAAGGGGAGAATGGTTCCTAAGGGCACTCAAAACAGTATGGAGAGAAAGGTGTATCCTAGCTGACTGCAGAATAATCACACTGTGGGCCGTAATGAGGTAACAAACTCCTGCCACATTGCATGAAAGTTCTGGAGAGGAAGACTGATAAACGAGTAACCAGAGTAGTAGAATGTACAACAGGAGATGAGCAGTTTGGATTCAGATCAGGACTCAGCACAATGGATCCAATGTTTGTAGTGATACTGATACTTGAGAAGAAGCTACAGATGAGGAAAAAGTCCAACTGGTCATTCCAATACTTGGAGAAAGCATACGACATGATTCCAAGAAAGCTGACTTAGGCAGTAAGGTGGTCGTTTGAAGTCCCAGACACACTGGTAGAATTAGTGCAAGCTATGTACAATGACCCAGTGACACCAGTAAGAGCAGTGTTCAGTCTCACAGAGGGGTTCCCAGTGGGAGTTGGTATGCATCAGGGTTCAGCTCTCAGCCTACTGCTGTTCATACTGCTGATGGACTATATTAGCAAACAGGTTGGAGGGGACAGATCAACAAAGTTGCTGTATGCAGACGATGTGACATTACAGCTAGACTCTGAGCAAGAACTTCAGCAAATGATAGGGGAATGGAATGCAAAGTTGAAGGCATGTGGGATGAAACTGAGTACAGATACAACAGTTGTAATGGGAATAAATGGGGAAATCAGAAAAAGCTGAGAACTGAGAAAGAAGAGAACAGAGTGGAACAAAGTTAACTGTTTCAAGTAGGTGGGAGGGGTGGTTGAGGAGAAGTCTGAATGAGGAGGTCAAAGCTAGAATGAGAGGGGCCGCAGCCAAATGGAAAAGTATGTCAGGTGTATTGTATGACAGAAGACTGCCAAAGAAGCTGAAAAGAAAGGTGTACAACACAGTGGTGTGACCATTACTATGCATGGTACAGAAACCTGGGCAGTGAAGGCAGAGCAGTTGAGGAAGCTATAGGTGATGAAGATGAAATGCCTGAGAAGGGTGGTAGGATGCATACTGTGGCACTGAGAAAGAAATGAGGACATAAGAGCAGAAGCCAAAGTAGCTCTAATTGCAGAAAAGGTCAAAGAGATCATATTGCTGTGGTTGTGCAGAAAAGCAATAGAAAATCTGATGAATATGATTTGATACATACAGGAAGAAGCACAAAAACTACAGCATCTAGCAAAGAGCTGGATTGTGTAAGAAAAAACCTGGGACAAAGCTGGATGGATTGTGTAAGAGAAAACCTGTGACAATCAGGCGTAAGGGTCAAAGAAGGGAGAAGAGCACAAAACACCTCAAGCCCAAGCAGAAAATGGGAAAAAGGGGACTGATGATGATGATTACGGCTGTACAGGAAGGTGAGGCTAGCAATTAGGACAAAAGACAAGGTATACAAATGATAGACAACAAAGGCTGGCAGACTGGTGGCAGAACAGTACAAGGAGGCAAACAGAAAGCAACAAGGGAGGTGACAGCAGCTAAGGAATATGCTGAAAGGAAGTGGCAGAATGGGTCAAGTAGGGGAAGAAAATATATTCTTATGTATACAACAGAAAAAAGGAAATATGTACGATGTCTCTCCTTGACTAAGCATACTGGGTTTGCAGCAGTCATCTAGACCACATGATTAGTATATACCTATGAATGACAAACTTAGCTAGGCTGAACAAAATTAGATCACATAAGACTGGAAAAAAAGCAGAGGTGGTTAATGAATAATTCATGTCAGTCTTTGCAAAGGAAAAAAGGACAGGGTGCCATGCTGGGAAACAATTAGGGTAAAGGCAGGATAGCACTGAACAGACACTATGATAGGCAGGGAGACAGATGAGAGAGAAAGTACAGTTTTGTACCTACCATAAATGTAGATGTTCGAAGATCCACATTGCTGCAGTCATAACCTATGGGTAGTCCGCTGTCCTCAGTCGGCCCGAATACCAAAGTGTTAGGCTGGCATCGGTCATGGTCGCTCAGAGTTGACGTCAGTACGCAGTAGTACTTAAGCGCATGACCGACGCCATATCCTCAGTCTTTCTTGCCCCAGATGTCAGAAGGCCTAAAAAGGAAAGGCCATAGCCAAAATAGAAAATATCCAACAACCAACATAGAGAAAATAATAATTATCCCAAAAGAAACACAGCAACCCCAAACTAGAGAGGGAAAGGAGGGAGGGATTGACTGCAGCAATGTGGATCCTCGAACATCTACATTTATGGTAGGTACAAAACTGTACTATGTTCTTCGCCTCACATTGCTGCAGTCATAACCTGTGGGTAGAATCCCAAAGCAAAGGTAAAGGGAGGCTGGCAAACTAAAAAGCATTAGGGGCTGCTAACATGCCCTGTAAAACTGCATTGGCAAACCCAGCCCTAGACTTGGAATAAAGAGGGAGATGGTAATGTTTAGTAAAAGTGTGCACTGAACTCCAAGTAGCTGCCTCCAAAATATCCTTAGTAGCTACCCCCCTTAAAAAGGCAGTAGATGTGGCAGTAGCCCTAGTGGAATGAGGTCTGATCCCAGCAGGAACATCCTTTCCATGATGAGAATAACAAAAGGCAATACAATGGCCAATCTACTTAGAAATAGTTTGCTTTGAAACAGCTTTCCCTTGTGAACCCAAAGCAAAAGAAATAAATAACTGTTGAGTCTGCCTGAACTCTTTAGTTCTGCTCAAATAATAGCGTAACTGCCTGTGAATATCCAAAGAATGCAAGATTTTTTCCCCTTTATTTTGGGGATCAGCATAAAAAGTAGGTAAATGGATAGACTGGTTTAAGGCCACATTAGAAATAACTTTAGGCATAAAAGTAGGGTTAGTACGCAAGGACACCCTATCCTTATGGAATATCAGGAAGGGTTCAACTGCCATGAGAGCCTGTAATTCAGATACCCTCCTAGCAGACGTAATGGCCAACAAAAAAGCAGTCTTCCAAGACAAAAACTTCAACTCAGACGTAGCTGCAGGTTCAAAAGGAGGTAAAGTAAGCTTTTCCAACACAAAATTGAGATCCCAGGAAGGAGTAGGAGCTCTACGCGTGGGGGTCTTATGTTTTTGCCCCTCTAAGAAATTGTTTAAACAAAGGGTGAGAAAATAAAGGAGGGTCACAATCATAGTGAGCAGAAATGGCTGCAGCATGAACTTTCACGGAGGAAAAAGACAAACCCTTGTCTAGTAATTCAGTAAGGTACTGTAGTGTAAAACTCAAATTAGGCACTGAGACATCAAAGCTCTTTGCTGTGCTCCAAAGAAAAAATCTCCTCCATTTATCAGCATAAACTTTCCTAGTACTGGGCCGTCTGGCCTCCAAAATGACATTCAAAACCTGTTGAGGAAGCTGAGACCCCCCAGGGTCTAAAACAGAATACGCCAGGCTGTTAGATGCAGGGACTGTACCCTGACATTGAGAAAATGAATGCTTGACTGGGACAACAAGTGAGGAATCGGTGGCAAAGGCCAAGGAGGCTCCTGAACTAAACTCTTCAGCAGAGGATACCAGTGCTGGCGTGGCCAATCTGGTGCTATTAGAATCATGCAAGGCTTGTCCCGCCTGACTTTCAAGAGTACCTTGGGAAGGAGAGGCAGAGGAGGGAAAGCATAGACATGAAGGTTGTTCCAACTGAAAGATAGAGCATCCACTTTCCAAGCTTTTGGGTGAAACATCTTTGTGCAAAATTTTGGCAGTTGGAAATTTAGTGGAGAAGCGAACAGATCTATGTCTGGAGTTCCCCAAGCCACTGTCAACTGTTGGAATACGTGAGGATCCAATTTCCACTCGTGGGGATCCACAATTTGTCTGCTCAACATGTCTGCTAAGGAGTTCTGTGCTCCTGGCAGAAACCGTGCTTGAAGAGTGATGTGCAAACTCAGAGCAGTCTCCCACAATATCATAGCTTGTCTGCAAAGAGGGTAAGAATGGGTACCCGCCTGCTTGTTGATGTACCACATGACTGTTGTGTTGTCTGTTTGAATCAACACCTGTCCTGGTTGAAGTAGATCCTTGAAGGCCATCAGGGCAAATTGGACTGCTAACATCTCCTTCATGTTGATATGCAAATGCTGTAGTCTGGGAGGCCACGTGTCTTGAATCCATTTCCCATTGAAGTGTGCTCGCCAAGCCAGGTCTGAGGCATCCGTCGTTAAGATCTGACTCGCCTCTGGTCGGGTCACAGAGAGTCCCTTGTTTAGGTGACATTCCAGAGCCCACCACAAGAATTCCTTCTGGATGCAAGGTATTATCTGAATGACAGTGTCCAAATCGTGGCAGTGTTGAGTCCATACACTTTTGAGATACCATTGTAGCTTCCTCATATGCAGTTTGGCATTGGGAAGTACCAAAATGCAAGATGCCATGAACCCCAAGGCTTGAAGGACTGTCCTTGCAGTCAGCCTGGACAGTACTGATAATTGCTGGAAGTATAGGTGAAGATTTCTTTGTTTGTCCGGGGTCAAAAAGGCCATCTGAGAGGCTGTATTCAGTCTCACACCCAGAAAGCACATGTCCTGAGAGGGTACTAGACTGGACTTTGTTTCTCTCACAGAATACCCTAGGCACCTTAAAACTGCCATTACATACTGTAGATGTTGAAGTAACTTGTCTTTGTCTTGAGCAAGAATCAGGCAATCGTCTAGATAAGGATACATTTGTATTCCCCTCAGTCTTAAGAAAGCTATTACAGGAGCCAGAACCTTTGTGAACACCCTGGGCGCAGTAGATAAGCCAAAGGGCAATGCAGAGAACTGATAATGAGAAGTACCAGCCCGAAAACGCAGGAATCTCCTGCAGCTGGGCCTGATAGGAATGTGAAGATAAGCCTCTTTGAGATCCAGAGTTACCATCCAGTGATCTTTGCCTAGCAGAGGCAGAAGTTGCTGTAATGTTAACATCTTGAACTTTGGAATGTCTAGGTATGTATTGAGAATGGACAAATCCAGAATTGGCCTCCAAGTGTTTCCTTTCTTTGGCACAAGGAATAGGCGAGAATAAAACCCTAGGCCTTCTTCTGACGGAGGTACCACCTGGATTGCCCCCATCTGCAAAAGCAAAGAAATTTGTTCGTGAGCCTCCAGCCTTTGCTGAGGAGGTACATCTGGCATGCCTTTGAAAGGAGGAAAAGTGTGAAAATAAAACTTGTAGCCTTGATTTATTATGTCCAACACCCATTTGTCCTGGGTGACCAAATGCCAATTTTGTTTGAAAAGTGCCAACTTTCCTCCTAGTGGAGCTGCCAGACAGGAAGAATCTGGCAGCTGGAGATACAGGTCATTGGGTCTGTTTACGAAAAGGCTGACCCCTGCCCTCACCAGAAGACTGTGCAGGAGAACTCCAAGTCCTAGGTCTGAAAGAACCCTGAGCGTGAGCCCTGCCCCTACCACGTCTAGACCTGCCCTTAGACTGAAAATCCGAAGAAGGGTAAGACCATCCTTTTGCAGGCCAATTCCTGCTAAACTTAGGGGGCTGCACTTGCAAAAATTCCTTAACCGCCTGCATAGACTTAGCTTTGTCTTCCATCTTTTCAAAACTGACTCCACAGGAGAACCAAAAGAACTTCAGATTGAAGAGGAGCATCCAAAATTCGAGCTTTAACATGCTCTGACAAATTTTGATCCTTAAGCCAGGCATGTCTACGAATAACTGAACCAGTAGCAGCCACCCTGGAAGAAGCCTGAAGAGCATCGAAGCCACACTGCAAGGAATGCTTACCAACTTGATCTGAAGCATGAACTAAGTCCTGCAATTCCTTACACTCTATACCCTCAGATAAAGCATCTACCTTAGATTTCAACTGACCTAACAGAAAGTTCTGATATTTCAGCATATGAAACTGGCAATTTAAAGCCCTCATAGCCAACGTGGAGGAGGTATACACTTTTTTACCCCACCTATCCAAAGCTCTAGAATCTTTATCCAGAGGAACTGGATTCTTAACTACAGAAGCCCTGACACCCTTAGGCCCTTGAATAATAGTTTCCGGGTCAGCTCTAGGACTCTTATACAAATATTTATGTGCCTCTGGAACTCTGTAATACCTGTCTGGCTTGACAGGGGCAGGGGGTAAAGAATCAGGATTAAGGGAAGCTTCAGAAAAAACATCCTGAACAACATCTGAAACAGGGGGAATAGCCAAAGGTCTATGTTGTGGCAAAAACAAAAATTCCCTAAGCCTCTTACGAGAATCTGAAAAATCCTGACCTTCCCACTTGAAATGCTCCTCATGGAGTGCAAGGTTTCAGAAAAGGAAAAATCCTCTGGAGGAGAAGCAGAAGGACAGGAATCCTCTGCATCCGAATCAGAAAAGGGAGGAAAATCCTGGATATCCTCAGCTGAGGACTCAGAGTAATCTGAGGAATGCTCCAATCCCTCTAAATCTGTCTCCACCCTAGGCCTCTTCTAGAAGGCATAGAACCCTGATCAAAGTAATCAAATCCTCTGCCATTTTCAACATATGTTTTTAGGAACAGAGCCCAAGAACTAGGGCTGTGGCCTGTACCAGAAAGACCAGGTCTAGCCTTAGCAGGGCCTTTAGTGACAGAAGTAGAAGGCCTAACAACCTTTGTAAGGATGGAACCACAGAAACCTGAGAAGCCCCTCGGCCTGACCTAACTCCTGAGAGGCCAACTCCTGTAATAGTAAAGGTTCCCTGGGATTCAGCCGAGACCTCGCTGGATCCACAGATTCAACCGTAGATTCCATAGAACCGCGCGCAACAGACGACTCATCCGTTTAGACTTTAAAGATTTATCTTTTCGCTTTTGTAGCGGCGCCGGAGGATCCGACGGCATGTTGTAGTTACACCGCCATCAAACAAGCCTAGCACAGTCTAATCTGCATTTTATGGTGCGCTTATTAAATCTAGCGCCAAGCGACACCGACTACGTCGTGCTCAGGCCCCAAGCAAGGAATACAGAGAGAGTGATAGTCCTTATGAGGTATCTGTTTCCCACAAGAAATACAATTATTAACTTTTTCTGACATCCGGATTAACTAAGGCAAGAAAAGACAAAAATATTCCCCAATGGGGTACTTAGCCCAACTTGGTCTTCGGTCTGAAACTCGAAAATTGAAAATTTCAGAATGCCGAACGGCACTTGCAAACGCTGCTTCTGCTTCGGACCACGCAGCAAGAAAGACTGAGGATATGGCGTCGGTCATGCGCTTAAGTACTACTGCGTACTGACGTCAACTCTGAGCGACCATGACCGACGCCAGCCTAACACTTTGGTATTCGGGCCGACCGAGGACAGCGGACTACCCACAGGTTATGACTGCAGCAATGTGAGACGAAGAACATCTGGCTTTCCTGAAGGAGGAGGACAAAACACAAACTACACAGGCTGCCTCCTCAGATCCACAAAAATCTGGTCAGTGTGGTACAAAATCCTCTAGTTCAGGTTTTCAACAGGTCAGTGAATTTTTGAGAGCCTGAGGATTAGAACAGATTAAAAGACAGCAAGTGCTGGAGTGGGTAGAGAAGAGGAAAATCCAGAGAATTACTGACCTGTTAGCCTAGCAACAGTGACAAGAAAAATCATGGAGAAAATCCTGAAGTTAACACTGACTGCTTTAATGAAGAACAATGATCTTTAATACAACAACCAACATTAATTCAAGGTCGGAATGAACTCTCAGACAACTGCGATCCAGTTTTATGTCTGGATTACAGGAAACCTTGACAAGGGAGTACTATATGGTCTCATTTCCTCATCGGAATCTGACAGAAAAACTGGAGGGGATGGAGGTAGATAGGATCAGGAAATGTATGGATTTATTTATTTACTGCTTGTTAACCTGGCTGGGTGGGCTGGTGCAAGACACTTTTCAGCCACTACCCAAGCCATATGAAAAATATAGGAACAGCAAACGTATCAACACTAACAAGTGGAAACAGTTATTGTCCCATAGCAGTTACATAAAATACTAAGTACAAACTCAGTCACTGTTGCAAGCAAAAATACTTAACAGTACTAAAATTAAATGTTCAAAGTTAAATATCATGCAGGATAAGTTTATGATAATGACTAGATAAAGGATACATTTCAAATTCTTTGATTAACCAATGTTTCTAAAACAGAAGCATTTTCATTCTTGTGACAGGTGCAGCATGGTCTTTAAAAACTGGGAGACTGTCTATTGCAAGAATGTCATAGGGTAGACAGTTCCAGGGTGCAGAAATATTGTTTTACAGACTGATAAGAACAGGGAGTTGTTCAGTTTGAAAGCTGCATTACGTCTGAGAATGCATGATAACTGTTAGGTTAGCAAGGTGGGGGGGGGGGGGGGGGCAGTATCTGTCTTTGAATAACTTAAAGGTATATGTGCCGAGTATGCAAGCTGGATCTGGGCTGAAAGGCAATAGTATTAAGTTGGACCTGTGAGACAGATAAATCCGAGCATGTTGCCTTCAGCTGTTAGTAATAAGACTGCATTGTGCCCTAAAAGAGGGGTAATGATGGGCAAGGCATATTCCAGCCTTGGGAGCAAAACATTATTGGCAATATGTTAATGTGCTTCATGTGTTAAAAGATGAAAAGTAATGCAGACTACCACAAGCTGCTGTAAAACTTTAGCAGTAGTCTGTTTTACATGATTATAGAAGGACAAGGTAGTCATCCAGAAGAATACCTAAACATCTTTGCTGTTTGATTAAAGGGGTGTGAAATTTAGGACAGCCTTTTATTGAGAGAAATATTATAATAGATGACTTGCCGCATAGTTAAATTGTATATAGAGACCTGGGGTAAAAGGGACAATGTCTAGAATAAGGAAAGTAACTAGCTGAATACAACAAGGGCTGGTCCTTAGTCCAACACTTTTCAGTGTGTTTGCTTCAGACTTATTTGAGGGAATAGAGAACAGGGCCATCCTCTTCACTGATGACATAACACTGGGGGCATCACTGTATAATGGGGAGACAGACTTGAAGGGCTGACTGATTAGGGTGAAAGGTGGAAGCTGAGGTTCACTGCAGACACATACAAAGTACAGCATCTGAGCTGCAGCAACCTTGGTGTGAAGCATCAGTTTGGAGAGTGAAAATGAAGACAATCCATCAACAGAAGGATCTGGAAGTGAAGACAATATCGGGAACAGACTACCAAGCCCACCAATGTGAGAGGACAAAAGTGGCAGCAAACAGAATGCTGGGGTGTATCCTCAATGGGAAGCAAAAAGATAATGGTAGTGCTTCCTCTATATCGTGTCTTGGTCAGGCCAAACCTTGCATGCTGTGTACAGTTCTGGAGCCCACACAAGGGGAGATGTCAGGCTGCTAGTAGAAATCCAAAGGAAGGTCAAAGATGGGAATATAGGATAGAGGGAAAAGGATGTGACCAGAGATTAGAGGAGCCAAAGCTTTTATCAGCTGAGACCAAAAGGATCATGGGACATGATGTGTGTGTGTGGCCAAGATTATGCCTGAGATATGTAAAAGGGTTGTCTTGAAAAGGAATATTAGATGGGGAGGAGGGGACATGGGCAGCAGATTACAGTGGCCAACTATTCATTTTACTTGCAGAAACAGTTCTTCATAAGAGAGGGCTGTGAACCCATGGAATGGACCACCAGAATGTAAGGTGCAGAGGCATTCTACAGAGCATGGGATAGGTGGAGAAGAGGTGAGAGAGCAGAAAGGAAAGGTGCAGAGTCAAATTGTTAAATGCACTTAGACTGCAGACTGGATGGGCTTACTGCCTCCTGCCATCAAGCAAAGGTAGTGAATCTACATAGCACAGCTTTTTTATGTATTTAATACTCTGGTACAGAATGAATAGGAACTGAGGTTTCTAACTGTTTGAAGTTTATCTGCAAAGGAACAAGAAAAGAAAAGAAAAATGGATGGGAAACTGACAACATTTTACGTTGCCCAAAAAACAGTTAAAGATAGTGGATGTTGCAAGAAATATTAAACTGCAGGCACTATCGTAAAAGGACTGGGAAGGGAAGTACTGTTTCTGCAAGTATTTTCTTTACAAAAAAAAGATAGTTACATACAGAAAGATTTTTTTTACAACAAAAAATAGTTACATACAGAAAAATTGGGCAATTTCATTTGATATTGGTAATGTGCCTTATAACATGACATACACAATTATGATGGGCCATTAAGTATCTATCGATTCTTATGTGAATGTGAAAAGAACAAAGCAGTATCCATGGAAATTAAATTTAGTGGTAAAAGCATTCTGATGAAAAAGGGCACACAGTAAAATTGCTAGCATATTTTAATTATTATTAATAGGTTCATAGGTTCATACTAGGCTATCTGCCCTTGGGCATTTATAAGCCTAGCCAGAGTGTGTTTGGCTTTCGCCACCCATTTTAAATTAATTTTGCTATGCCCTTTTTCGAGGTTAGTATACTGTGCCTCTGTCTAACAGTGACACAGAAGTGATACCCGGGGTAAACCTACGATCTCCCATCCACTCATCAAGATTCCTCTTGAAGAGAGTCAATGAGGGACTCTGCCTAACTTGGACTGGGATTTTATTCCAGAGTGAAGGGAGCCTCTGGGTTATGAATCTGTCCCTCCAGCATGTCCTACTTATTTCAGTGCTGAGATTCAAGTCTCTCTAGCACGTAGCTCGATGGGATTTGGATTTTCTGAGGTGCAGCATGTCCATTAATTCCGGGTTGGACATGGCTTTATACGTCAGGCACAGATCACCTCTGAGCAGGCGGTATGCCACTGAGTAGAGCTGGAGTTTCTTTAACCGGGCAGCATATGGCATCTGTTTGAGCCCTTTGATCCTCTTGGTGAGGTACTTTTGGGGTCTTTCCAGTTGCTGCAGGTGTCTGGTAAGGTACATCCCAAAAGGGGCATTATACTCAATTATGGGCCTGATGAGGGATGAGTAAAGAGGCACGATGACCTCTCCTGATCTAGATGTGAATCCCTTCATGATTAGGTGGGCTAAATAAAATGTTTTTCTAACCACTTTGGCCACGTGGTTGTCAAATGAGAGATTGCTATCAACTTGGGTCCCCAGGTCCCTAATTACTTCTTCTGTACTTAATGGATTACCACCTATGTGGTAATTTGTGGGCACTTTGTTTTTGCCAAAAGGGATGACTATACACTTTTTGGCATTTATATGAGGTCCTTTTGGAGGATGCTTGTGTCGGCTGGTGAGTCGATTATGGCACCCAGTTTGCAGTCATCTGTGAACTTGGTCAGCCACAGTCCTTCCGTGTTGGCCTGTACCTCCGAGAAATATATACCGAAAAAAGAGAGGTCCCAGGACTGAGCCTTGTGGGACGCCACTTGTAACTGGTTTGGAGTCTGACATGGCTCCAGCAATTCTAACCATGTAGGTTCTGTCCTTGAGCCAGTTTGCAACCCATCTAGTGACATAGGGGTTTATATTTAAGCTGGTGAGCTTATCTATAATGCCCGAGTGGGGTATTGTATCGAAGGCTTTTGCGAGGTCCAGGTAGGCTGTGTGGACCACCTTCCCCTTGTCAATGGCCTTGGTGACTGTTTCAAAGAAATCGACCAGGTTTAAGAGGCAGGATCTGCCCTTAACAAAGCCGAACTGAGTAGGATCCAGTGTCTGTAGGTCCCCAATATCTTTATTTATGAGGTCCATGATGATCCTTTCCATAGCTTTGCAGACCAACCTAGTCAGGCTTATGGGGCGATAGTTTCCAGGATCCGTTGAGGCACCACCTTTGTGGAGAGGGGCCTCATAGAAACAGACAACTGCTGCCAGAGCCATGGCTCAAGCTAAATGCCAAAAAGTGTATAGTCATCCCTTTTGGCAAAAACAAAGTGCCCACAAATTACCAGTAATACTGTACGCCACTCTTTGGGTACATATCCTGTAGTAAGGCTGAGATTGAACAGTAGTTTTATGTTTGGGTTTAGCTCTTCTTGGAGTTCATGTAGGACGCAGCCCAGGACACCGTCTGGTCCCATTGATGCTGTGTTTTTTGCTTTGGAGAGGTCGGCTCTTACCTGAGCATCTGAGATGTCAGGGGGGCAGCACTCTGCTGGGATAGATATTTGCCCTTTTAGTGGGGAGAGGGGGAAGAATTTGAGCTGAACCTGTTAGCTAGGATGTTGGCAATGTCTGTGGGTTTGGTGTATTTTTTGTCATTTTGGACTAATTCTGAGCATATCTGGGAATTCCCACCCAGGTTCCTAACATAACTAAACTACAGATGATACTACATATCATGTGGTATTAATTTTGTAGGCCAAGAGGAGATGCTGGCAATACATTTAAGGGGGAAATACTCAATTACTGTCTGCTAACTACACAAGGACAAATCAGAAAAGACAGTATGAAAGCAGTGTTGGTGGAAATAGGAACATATAAAATGGAGATATATAAAATTGTGCAAATAAAAAGTAAAAGTGGAATGACAGGGTGAGTAATATTTAAAACAAAATAGTACAAATTATACATGTATGACGAACAAATCATGTGATAAAAAGTACACTAATCAAACTACTGTATTGGGAATAAGAGGGTGTGTGTCTGTGGCATGTCATCTGTAGTTCCAGAGAGGAAGGAAATAGGCAGCATGCATTTTAATTGTATTTTCTGGTGATGTGCTGCCTAAAGACCATCTTCTCCCCATGATCAGTTCACCCATTCATTCCTCATGGGGTGAGACTGCTCCCAAGTTCATTCTTTCCAAGTAGGATAAGAGCCTTGAATTATTCAGGCAACCATTAGGGCAGATTGTACTTGAGGCATTTGTGGTCCCTCTACTATGGTGAGGTCCTCACATGCTCACATCACCAGCAGGGGAGGAATTAAGAAGTGTATCAGACAAAACAGAGGTGCAACTACTCCAACACATGCCTCAGCAAGGACTACCTCAACAGCCTGCATGGACCCCCCCCATGTATTCTCAGGAAGTGACCTATGCAAGGTCACCACAGGGGGAGGAGTCACAACAATTCTTTCCCTCCCAGGGGAACATTAATCGATCTCAGGTTGTCTGAGTTGCAGTGCCACAGATATGGGGTATGCCATAATGCTTTTTTTCGATAGAAGGTTGGTGCAGTCAAGTGAACCAAAATAAAAGAAATAACAGCATGTGGATAAAGAAAATGGTGGAATGGGAACAATGCAGTCAGTTCTGCATTTATTTATTTATCTAATATCTGTTAGGCAGGCAGATGGTCCAATATGTATGGATCCTTCTCAGATACTTCCCAGGCATAGATTAAGACATGAAAGTTATGTACTTACCATAACAGCAGGTCTGGGTGAGTGGGTCTATCCTTCAAAACAGCAGGACCAATTGCATGGACCTACAGATTTTTGATACAGCCCAGTAGAGAGGGCCAAAAAAAGGCCTAATCACTAAGAATCTTCTAAACCATATCTTCAATGAGGCATGGAGGGGAAAGGTGGGTATGTTGACAAAGACAGACCTGTTCATCCTGGTTCTCTAGCTATCTATCAGACAGATGACAGGCAGTCAAATGGAAGAACTCCATCTCTTTTTTCCTACTTACCCCAACTGGCGTACCACAGGGATCCATCCGTGGGCCAATGCTTTTTAACATCTTCATCAATAACTTTCATACTACTATTCCTAATGCTAAAATCATTCAATACGCAGACTATTCAACCTTAGTCTGCTCTGCCTCAAACCTCTCTGAATTGCTGACTAAAACCCAAACTGCCTTGTCAACAACTGAAAACTGGATGCGCCAAAACCACCTCTTTCTCAATGCAAATAAATCAAAGATTCTACTATTCCCTTCCACAAAGACCCTCTCGTATGATAAAAACAACTTCAAAGTCTATAGTCAAACCAACTCACCTGTAGAAGTGGTCACCTCTGCCAAACTACTTGGCAATGCTGTTGATTAACACCTCAAGTTTGATATTCATATTCAACAAAATATTAAGAAAACCCACCAAAAACTAGGTATGCTGTATAGGAATAATCGCTTTCTCTCCAACTCTACCAGGCAAACTCTGGCCTCAACTTATCTTCTTCCTTCCTTATTATACGGAGCCCCACTACTAACCAACCTGTCTTCCTCTATCACCTCTAAACTAGAAAACTGCTACAACAAAATCTCTAAATTTGCCTCTAAATCTAAAAATACCATCCATCACTGCCTAACCCTACAATCCCTGAATTGGCTTTAACTCCCAAACTACCTAGACTATCTCCAACTCACTACTGCACATATACTCATATTTCACCCAACAAAATGTCCCACTCTAACTAACATCCTTCCCTCTTATACACCCAACAGAGCTCTCAGATCTGAAAATCAGAACTTAATTAATATCCATAAACCTAAATGTCCTGCTGGCCAACTTCTCCTATCTTTCTCACTAGGCAAAAAATGGAATTCCCTTCCCTCCACGCTAAGAACCATACCGAACTCAGAAAACTTCAAAACCCAACTATTCAAATACCTGCCCACTAAATGGAAATGTACCTGCCTTCACCCAACCTAATCCAAGTGAGTTCTCTCTCTGGTTCCCAAGCTCTACAACTCTCATAGTTATCTACCTATGAGCCTATCTAAGCTCTCAACAATTTCTATAGCTTCTCTCTAAGCTCAAAACAACTCCTACAGCTATCCTCACACAGCCCAACCTTGTAAATATTGTAAATAGCATTCTACTGTTAATGTGTGTATGTAAAGCGTATTTACATTTTCTTAAAAGGTTTGTATGTAAACTGTTTCCACACCCAACACATATCTGTTTTCCTCAAATGAAACTGTATGATCCCTACCATCAAGCTTAATGAATTTGTTAACTATGCATGATATTGAATGTGTTTATGTGTAACTATTCTACATAACGTTATCTTTAATATTAACTATCAGTTGTATCTAAATTGTATAACGCATCTTGGAGCTTTTCTCCCCAGGCCTTCACTGAGAAATGAGTCAATTCGGCCCAGTGGACTTCCCCAGTAATCAAACTGCAAATACATAAATTTAATATTATGGTAAATAATTAACTTTTATATCTGATGTAAGGAAGCCCATCAGTGAGACAGAGACCCAAGCTTATCCACTTGCTCTTTTTTAATTTCTCCAAGTCTTTTGGGTTTCTAATACCATGAAGGGACTGAACCCCATTACTAAGTCAAAGTATGATTAAAGTTCATGAAATCAGTATTGTTTCAATCTTTGTTTACAGCCAGAAGTGCTCTTCGCAGCACCCGCAATGTGCCCAGTAATAACTCCTCCTGCAATTCGTACGGAGTTACCTGTATTGGTAACATCTAAATACGATCATAGACTCTTTTTTATAAGACCTGTTGCTCCTACTGCTATTGGAACTGTCTGGGTATCTTTCTTCCACATTGCTCTGGTTTCTGCCTGTAAATTCAGATATTTTATGGCTTTATGTCTTTCTGTATGCATGACACTGTAGTCACTGGGTGTAGCGATTTCAATGATCAATACTACTTTTCTCTTCTTTTCATGGCCCACTATATCCGGTTTTCTAGTATCTATCATTTGAACTGTTGGTAATGGATGATCCAGGAGAGGCCTTAGGTCAAGTGGTGCCCTAGGCTAAAGGAATCCACGGTGCCAACACCACACCACCCGGTGCCCCCATCCTGGCCTACCTACACCAAATAAACACTGAAAACGCACTCCTGCTAGAGGGGCGGCTGCCTAGTTGGCCTATGCCTAAGGCCAGCTATGGGATGATCCCATGTGATGTAGACTTAATCATTTTCTATGATGCTTTGTGGCTCATGTTTCAAGTGTTTTTCAGCCACTTCAGTACCACAATGTTTGCACAATCCCCAGTGCAACAGTCTTGCTACATTATTATGCCTTTCAGTATACAGTCCTTCTGCCATTAGAATGTCACAGCAACGAGGTGTGCGACTGTTTCCAATTCTGTTTTACAAAACCTACATTTGTCTGTTTCTCCCACATGTTCAATGGACTTTGCAAACCAACGTGCACATAGGCCACTATCTTGGGCCACCAATATTAACATTTCACCTTTTGCTTTGAATTCACCTCTCCTTAAGCATTCCTGTGTTCAATTCTGATCAACATGAGGTTCTTCCAGGAGTTTCCTACACTTGCAACTATATTTATGCATTTTCCACATTTCTTGTCTTCACATCTGATCCTTCACCTTATATTCTTTCTTTTGTTTATTTGGGAAACTCAGTTGCTGCCTGATATTTATCTACTTCTGGTTTGATTTCCATTCCCCGCTTGACGCTGATATGCTTCTGGTAGACTAAGCAGGGAAGTCATCTTAGATTTATTCTCCTCATGTTTCAAAACTTTCACTATGTTTGGGTCTTGTAAGGTCACCAGATACGTATGCAGTCCCACGACTGCAGATCTATACATGTAATCAGTTTCAAGGAGGCCCATACCTCCTTCGGAATGGGGAATATATAATCTTGGTATGCACTGATTTTTATAAATCATTTGATCAGCATGAAGCATCCTTCTTGTTTTCCTATCTAATCTATGCAACACCTTTTGGGGCCAGTCAATCACTCCTAAACTGTAAGCTAGGACAGGTACAGCAAATTGGCTTATAGCTTGAATTTTGGTCCTAGATGGATGTCAATGTCATTTTCGGTATTGATATTAGTCTTCTAAAATATTCCTTACTAAGTTTTATATACATTTGTTCATGTTTTATTGCTGATGCTTCATCAGTTCCCAAATATTTATACGCTCCCTCTTGCTCAAGTTCTTTTATATCACATTCTTGTCCCAAACCAATGTTTTCTTGGTGCTGCAGCTTTCCTGCTTTAAAAGTTGCTTTTGCACATTTATTAAGACCAAATGACATTCTAATATCATCTGAAAAAGTTTTGACTACTTGCAGTTGTGCTTTCAGTTCCTCATCTGATGAGCTGTACAGTTTTAAATCATCTACAAACAGAAGATGAGAAGTCTTTACACTTTGATGTTTTCTAGCAGCCAAATTATAGCCACAACCTAATCTGTTACGTAGACAGCTTAATGGGTTAAGAGCAAGACTGAATAGCAGCGGTGACAGGGAGTCACCCTGGAATATCCCCCCTTTTATATTTTTATCCCTGGAATAATAATTTGTCCTTTATCATGGCTTAATTGCAAAGTGGTCTGCCACTGTTTCATAGTCTCTGTGATGTAATTTATCAGAGTAGGGTGTTTCTTATACATTTTAAACACTCTTTTACCCATGAATGTGGGATACTGTCAAATGCTTTTTTGTAATCAATTCATGCCATACTTAGATTCATCCCTTTTTTACAGTTCTCCATTACAACTTTATTTATCAACAAATGATCCTTTGTTCCCTACGACTTTCTTTTATTACCCTTTTGTTCTACTGTCATGATTGAATTTTCTTCTAAATGACTATAAACTGTCAGCAGCAATTCCGGTGTATAGTTTATACGTCATTGGAAGGCAAGTTATTGGTCTACAATTTTTAGTGTTAATTCTTAAATAGGAGTATAGTTTTTCCTGTTGTTAGCCATGTTGGTGTCTGTTCGGAGTGGGCATATAAATAGTTCTTACTCATGGCTAAATCTTTGTGCAAAGATGTTAATACTTTTAACCAGAAGTTAGGTACTGCATCTGGGTGTGGGGTTTTCCAATTAGAGGCTTTTCTTAACTTTGTTTCAATCTCTCTAGTTGTTACTTCATCCCATTTCATATCCTGTACCTTTGAACTTACTCTTTCTTTTACTTCTATCCATTTAACATCTTTGTTATGTTCCATAGGATCTTCATAAATACTTCTTCAAAATGTATCTATTTCTTCTTTTTTTGGTGGTCCCCTACTTCTTCTTTTTTTTGGTGGTCTTTTAATTCCTTTTACCTTGTTTCCCAATTCTCTATAAAACATTTTTGGGTCATCAATAAATTGCTTATTCTGTACTTTTCCTTTATATTTATCTGTGTATCTTCTAAGTTTTTCTGCCTGTGCTGATATTTTTAATTTATTTTTTGCAAAAGTACATGATAAATCCTGATCCGTTATAATACTGTGCATTGCTTTTATCGCGTCTATCTTTCTGAGTATTTTTCTTGATCTGTTCCATCTTCTATACTCTTCTAACAGTGACACTTCTTGTCTTAATTGCTTCAGTTTTCTTTATTCGATACTTCCATGATAGATTTCGATCTCTGCCCTTCCTTTCCCTTACTATCTTGTGTTCTTGTGGTAGAACTTTACCTGTTATTAGACAAGGAGCAAACTGTACGTCAGTACCCTGATTGGAGAATGAACGCTTTCCAGCAGCATATTAATGTACAAGTAATGCTCGGTGAAAAAGATGTCCACCGTTTCACGGCAGCATATCAAGCTGCCGTGGAGCTCGAACTGAGAAAATGGAATGGCCACCATTATTTTACATAGCGCTTTTGCTGTTTAATGAGTGCAAAATATAAAAAAGACAACAACAACAAAAAGAGGTGTGTGTGTGTTTATGTCTGTGTGTGAGTGTATGCGTGCATGTAAGTGAAAGTGAGAGTGAGAGAGACGTTATTTTATACTCACTAAGCAGCACTTTTCTGTTTAGTGAGTGTAAAATAAAAAAGAAAAAAAATTAATGTGTGTGCGAGTGTTTATGTGTATATGAGTAAGCGAGAGAGAGATCGATCAAGCAAAACAGAAGTGTGTTTATGTTTCTGTCTGAATGTGTGCATGAATGCTTGCGTGAAAGCAGACAGAGCGCTCGTGCGTGTGTGTGTGTGTGTGTGTGTGTGAGACAGTGAGAGACAGAGAAAGTTAGAATGATGTGTGAGTGAATGCGTGCATGAAAGCAGGGGAGACTGTGTGTGTGAGGGAGATCGAGAGGAACAGACAGCGGTCTTGTGTGAGTGAATACATGAATGAAAGTAGAGAATTGTGTGTGTGTGTGTGTGTGTGTGTGTGTGTGTGTGAGAGAGATCAAGAGAGAGTGAGAGCAATCTTGTGTGAGTGAATGTATGTACTGAAGCAGAGGAGACTGTGTGTGTATATGAAGAGACTGTGTATGTGTGTATGGGAGAGAGAATGGGCTGTATGTAAAATAATTTTCACTTGCTTATTATTTTTTATATATGTTTGATGTAAAATGCTTCCTCCACCACTATTAACATATACTACTGCAAGTTTGCAGCATTAGGCAGAGGAACTATTTTACATTAAAAATATATAAAAAAAATAGTGCTGTGTGTTAATGTGTAATTAACGCACTTCCAGGGGTGTACAGGCCCTCAGCCTGCGGGTGGGGTTAATTACATATTAGCGCACACCCTGCCAGGTATTATTGCTTGCTTAATTTAGCTGCACATTAATATATCCTGTTTACTTCTGTTATATCGCATGGATCTCTACAGACAATCCTAATTACTGTGTTCATATGTTTTATCAAACTTCTGACTTTTGGAGTTTTATTGACCTTCTGCAGTCTATTTCTTTGATTGATCTTAATATGTCTATCTCTATTACATCAAACAACTCTTCTCTTAGCTCATTTTCTTCTAAACTGAGAGCACATTTTTTATTCTCCATTTCCTGCAGGCATTCTATAGAAAGTTCTATAGCATCTTCCTGTGGCACATTCCTTCAATTTAATCCTGTGCCGTCTGTTGCTTTGTCATATGGGAACTCACTGGCCTATCACTCCTCAACCTTAACTGCGTCAGAGTTGCCACAGTTTCCTGTTCCTTCTCTTGCTGTCCAGCTTCAAAAGTAAACATTTATAGCTGTCCAGCTTCAAAAGTAAACAGTTATACTGGTTTCCTGTGAAAGGCTCCAAAATATCTTCATATGGCAACTGACCTGTTGCTTCCCGTTTCATTGGTTTCTCCTTAATTTAGATGTCCATTACTCTATTCTGTTATGGTGTTTTCTGCGTTAAATTTTCTACACCGAATCCTTCACTTCTCAGGTACTCTATAACCTCAGTTTCTATTTGTTTAACTTCTCCATTACTAATCTTTGTTTCTACTTTTCCTCTTTGTCTTCTTATCTTTTGTATTGTAAAGTTTTCAATGTCTGGATTCCTTTGCCTGTATTTCTCTTCAAATATCTTTGGTTCTGCTCTTTTTGTATTGATTAGTTTTGGTTTCTCCTTTGCATAAATATTACACCATATTAAATCTCTTTTTCTTTCCCATGTCCATAGTTTTTCTTCAGATGTCTCCTGATCTTCCTGTTTCTCTTTACTTTGGGGACTTGTTGCATCATGCTGTGATGTAACTTGTGTTAGCCCTTCTATGCCAAATCCTACACTTTCAAGGCATTCCATAACTTCAACTTCTATCTTTTTTCTAACTTATACTTTTTTAATCTTCTTTTCTACATTTCCCCTTTGTGATTTTTTTATTGTAAAAGTTTCCATATCTGGATGCCTTTGCCTGTATTTCTCTTTGAATATCTTTGAGGCTGCCATTTTTTATTGATTTATTTGGCTTTCGACTTGGCATAAATATTGCACCATATCAAATTTCTCTTTCTTTCCAAAGTCCTTATTTCTTTTTTACACTTTAAAAAATTTCTAGGTTTTGTTGTTTATATTTTTGCACTTCCTCAGATGCTTCTTTTTTCTAAATGGATGAAAATATCTTGGTCTATATAATGTTTTTCACAAATCTATTGTATTAACGAACACAAATTTTTATTTGAAGCTTCCGACAGTTTTTCTTGTGGAAGTATTTTTCTTTCCTCTAATTTCTCTCTTAATCCTTTTGAACATCTTGTAGTATGAGATGATTTTATGATTTTAATTATATAGTTAGGCCACAACTATAATGCAGTCATATGTCTGTAATCACATGAGTAATACAAAGTGTAGTTAGAGGGTTAACATTAGAAGTATTAGCCTTGTTGGTATAATAATGTATACCTTTATGGAAAATGAGCAGCTGGAATTAATAGTTACACTGGAAAGATAATTTTCAAGCACCTCCATAAAGCACCACTGAAAAGTAGAAGGGAAGAAATAAAGAGATTGGCCAGGAACTAAAAAGTACAATATAGAAAGAACATGTACAATGGAAATAGAAACATTCTTCAGATATACAGTAACATAAGCACAACATACAGAAATGGCTGGACGGCGCAGTGGTGCAGTGGTTTGCTTTGTCGCCTCACAACAAGAGGTTCTCAGGTTCGATTCTGGGCTGGTGTGCCTTCTTTGTGGAGTATGCATGTCCTTCCTGTGTTTGTGTGGGTTTCCTCCGGGTGCTCAGGTTTCCTTCCATATTACAAAGATATGCATCTGGAGCATTTCTTCCCAGGCCTCTGGTGAAAATTGACTCATTCTAAGTCTAACTTCCCAGTAAACAAATGTTAAATAAATAAAATGCTTTCACTTGGCAGATCTTTAACCATGTATAAAAGGAAGTTGAATTTTCAGTTTATTTGATCTGATGAAGCATGCGTTAAGCATGTGAAAGCGCTTATCCGTTCTTGTTTCTGCAAATAAAGAAGTTTTTATGATTTATTCTCGTGGTGTATCCTGACAGTTTTTCCTGCTACAGATCTTTAACCATCTCATCATTGGTAAGGCAAATACTGGATGTAAAAAGAAAGCTGAAAAACAACAATGAGAAGGGACAGGCTATGGTAATGGAATAACAGTGTCATGGGGTGTTACTAGTAAAACACAAGTAAGAAATGCAAAATAAAAACATCAAAAATACTTAGCAATTAAACTGTTACACATGAAGAGCTGGATAATGTATGCATTACTGGAATATGGAACACTAAAAATGGAGATAATATTTTTTTTGTTTGATTATCTTTATGAGGAAGGCCCACTGGGCTTAGTACTTTTTCAGTGGAGGCCTAAGAATAAATGCTATAGTTACAATACTGATGAAGAAGATGGAAATGTTACATAATAATAAGTCTGATGTTAAAGATACTACTCATAATACAGTAAGAGTTGAGTGATCTGAAACACAATATGATAGGAAAAGCCAAGACCAGCAATGTGGTCCTTTAATCCGTGGTGGTGCAGCGGTAGCGTTGTTGACTCACAGCAAGAGGTTCTCCCGTTCGATTCTCGGCTGGAGTGCGGGGAGTGCCCTCTGTGTGGAGTCTGCATGTCCTCCCCGCGGTTGGGTGGGCATTCGAAAGACATGCGTAAATGGGCGTGCCTTCACTGAAGGTTGAACGTCGAGCTGGCACCTCGGCGTTCGTCAAAATCTACTGCCAATCATTAGCGGACCGGAGTTCTGCTGTGGCGACCCCTAACTGGGAAAAGTTGAAAAACAACAACAACATTTTTTCATTTTACATCCAAAAGAGAAATGGCAGGGAAATGTGTGCTTCTGTCCTTTCTTTCATCCTTTACTCATGGTAACAGAAATTTAAGGATGACAGAACAGTTGATACAAAATGCATGTGTTTGACATGTGGGAGTTTTGTAACTCTGTATAGAAACATGGTTGTAAATATTTTGGTTTTAATTAAAAAAAAACACCTCTGTTCATCTCCAAGTGCTAAGGAATCTTTTAACATCTCCACAAACTATCGTCAGTTCGGGTAGATGAGACCTTGGTTTTAGTTTGGATGACTACTTTTCAGGAGAGCAGCTTTTCCCTTGTACTGTACTGAAATGTCAGTAATGGACTACGAATCTGACTGGCCACTGTGAGCAGAAAACACACAGCTTTTTTTGACCATCCTGACATTCATGGGTGTGCAAACTGCTGTTCCACTGACACTTCTCATATACAACCTGACCCTGAACCTACTGTGCAGCATATATAGTAACAACTGGAATTTCATGGTCTGCCAAACCCAACAAGTACACTTTCGACTCAAAGACACACCACACAGCTTAAATCAGATGTTTCCACTGCAAATATCTGATAAATGAAGCAAAGCTAAAAACAAAAAAAAATGCTGGGCAGATCCAGGCACTGTCACGATTAAATATGATACATGGAATATATTAAAAACTTACAGTGTTAACTGCAAAAACACTGGACTCTGTACAATAAGGATACATATTACAGAATGTTATGATCAGGTAAAACAGTGAAACACTGGAATCAGACATCATGAAGTTGCAAGACAATAAATGCATATCTGACATCTCTGAAAGAACACAAGTGTTTTGCCAAGTGGTAGCAAAGGTCATAAATGCATAACATGTGGACTAACACTTCCATACAAAAAATCTTTTTCTTAGAAGCAACAAACCATGATAATTAAGTATAACAAGGCAAATGGAATATAGAAATTAAACATTGTTTGACTTTTGATTTACGCTGTCACTGAAATCAATGGCCAAACCAGATTAAGTACCCGTGTTTGTCACAGACATTATGACAAGTCCAGTTATCAAAATATCCTAAGTAATCTTGGGGTCAATGACTTACATTTCTAAAGGCAGGACTCATCACAATTCACAATTTTAACAAATGCACTACATATTTTCCTGCATATTGCATACAAAACCTATATCAAAGCCTTTTCCAAAGTAATAATTATATACATCCTGTCATCAAACATGTTAGTATACAAGAAAAAAAAACGAAGAAATCATGTTGACCCAAAGCACGTGGAAGCACACTGTACAAAACTGTTAATGATAGCTGGCAGCGTGTATGCAGTCCCTATAATTCCACTCTACCACTGAGTTTCGAATGTGTCTTGGCAACAATGTACTTGACTGCAGGAAATAAAAGGCAGAAGCTTCAGTGGATTCATACATTCCTGCTGATCTACAAAAATCAAAAACAGCAGTGGATGTGAAAGAAAATCATCTGCTCTTCCATCCATTGAGAGAAATAAAACAACAGTGGTGGTAGCATGGTGTACAAACTGGAAAGGAAAGGGCAGATGTGAAATGTTGACATTGAATTCAGACAGTCAAGAACATTTATATTCGATGTGTAAACCGAAGCCTCTGCAGCAGTAATGAAATACAGCTAAGGAAAGCAAGGGGAACCTGAAATGAAATTTTGTGCTGAAGGTATATGCTGCACTAAGTGACTTTAGAGTTCCTGACAAACTGTGGCAACACAGAAGCAGCTGAAGGTATCACAACTGGAATTAAAGAGGAGATATATTTTTCATATATATATGAAATGCAACTCAAGTCCGCGGTGGTGGTGCTGCGGTAGCATTGTCGCCTCACAGTAAGACGCTGTCCAGTTCGATTCTCAGCTAGAGCGTCTTCTGCGTGGAGACATGCGTGAATGGGCGTACCTTCGTTGAAGGTTGTGCGTCAGGGCTGGCAACTCGGCACGTAAAAATCAACTGCCAATCATTAGCGGACCGGAGTTCCGCTGTGGCGACCCCTAACTGGGAAAAGCCGAAAGACACAACAACAGCAACAACATATGAAATGCAACTCAAGAAACATATTAAGTATTCAGTTGAGGTTTAAATGTTTTGCTGTACTACTCACCACCTGTGAGGCCAGACAATGTGTAAAGGCCTTTGCTGGTATTCTGTGCCATTCTTCATACCAAAAAGGTCAGAGGCCACATGTTGCAGCTTAGCTTCATGATGATAAGGACTTGTACTTCCTGAATATTTAGCACTCTTCATCTCCTCCACTGTTTCTGATGGATTAAGTAGTTCTTGATTTGAGGCATCCTGCATTTCACTCTCTTTTGACTTTTTGACTGAATCACTGTTTTCTTTCAAATTCTCATTTGTTCTACACAAGGTTAACCCTTTGAACAGATCTCCATCAAGAACATCTTCTAAAGTAGCCATTCTTGCAACACGGCGTAACTTGTGTGGTGGAAGAAACCTGTCAGAAAAGTTAACTATTTCAATGCATGTGGAACACTTTAACACTCAAGTACACAGCAGTACAATAGCTCTAGTTTCCCACTCAAAAATACAACTGAATCTTACTGTTGATTAATCAGCTTCTTGTTGTTTTTGTTTAATCCTAATAGTACCAATAACCAAGAAAACTATTAGGGAAAATTAATTTACAACAGGGCTAACCCAGCAAGGCTACCTTTTAAATACAAAGTCACTGCAAATAATGAGCAAAATTTAAACATTTTTGAATACAGTTTGAGAAAGGAGCTCCAAAAACCCAGGCATAATGTATGTCTAATAAATCCCTGAAAATCTACACTTCCAAAGGTATATTGTTGAAAAACAGATTGCAACTAGACCAGTCATGGGTGACAAGTAACTCTGCCACACTAACTAATGTACCTCAGACCAGCCTACAAAGCTTTATAAAGTTCTTATTTAGGAGGCTTACGTCTGGTTCTGTTTTTATCTCATCAGTTTTCCTTATCAGGATGAAACATATGTGAAGTCACATCTGCTCTGCATCAGGGTCCACTTTCTGCCAGTTTATGCAAATAAGTAAACTTTCACACTGGCAAGATATAGGTACACAAATAAACTTTCACAATGGCAAGATATAGGTACATAAGACAAAAGGAGGGTACACAGTACATCTACTGCCAGGCACCAGTCCAAATGGGGTTACACATGATGGTGGACCCACACCCACAAACATCATTCATACATACCTTTTCATTTGATTCTTTTCAGTAAATTGTACCAGCCATTAGTCCTTGGAAATATCCTCCAAGAAGTGACACAGTGTATCAATAACATCTTACAGTGTTTGTCCAGTAAGTGTGCCAAAAGCAATACAAAGTGTACTAATTATTAAAAAAGAAGTTATGTACTTACCATAACGTTCCATGTGAGTTGTTCATCTCGCCTTCATTCTTACAGATGAGTTCGGAGGAGATCCTCGGCTCCGAGTTGGCAAACTACAAAGCTCGAGGTCTTCAGATAGCTCGAGGCCAAGTCCCTATCCCATGATGCACCGTGAGTTACCTCAGATCTTGCTTGCTGCCTCTAATAATACCATAAGCCATTCTGTCACATTTTAAGGTAAAAACTGTAGGAAGACAAAGCAGCCGTGATAAAACTTGAATCTTGGTCCTTGAAAAACGTGGAGGGTGGGAAGTAAGAATGAAGACGAGATGAACAACTCACATGGAACGTTATGGTAAGTACATAACTTCTTTATGTGAAGTTGTTCTATCTCGCCGTTCATTCTTACAGATGGGTAGCGTCCCAAGCACCATCTTTCTCGGGTGACTCACGGGAGTATTTTTCAAAGGACAGTAGAACCAAAGGAAGCCCTGTCCCTGGAGGCCATATCGACTTTGTAATGAGTGATAAAGGTATGAAGCTTTGACCAAGTGGTTGCTGCACAAATATTGTCTATTGGTAGCCTAGCTGAAAAGGCAGAAGATGTGGACACAGCTCTGGTAGAATGAGCCTTAATTCTGTGTTGTAGAGGTAAACTGGCAGCTGAGTGAGTGAAAGTGATGCAATTAGATAACCATTTTGATTGGGTTGTTTTTGCCACAGGCATACCTTTTCTAGAATCTGAAAAGGAAACAAAAAGTTGTTCAGATCTTCTGAATTCTTTGGTTCTATCCAGGTAAAATCTGAGCTGTCCGTGAACATCAAGCTTGTGCAGCATATAGTCCAAATGGTAGTGTGTTTAGGGAAAAACACTGGTAAATCTATAATTTGATTAAGGTTAGCTTCAGTACAAACTTTAGGTAAGAATGAAGGATTTGTTCGCAGTGAATCTCTGTCAGCATGAAAAACCAAACACAGAGGTTTTATGGACAAGGCTTGCAGTTCTGAGACTCTTAGAACAGACATGATGGCTACTAAAAAGATAGTCTTCCAAGACAAAAATTTCAAATCGCATGAAGAAGCTGGCTCAAAAGGTGTGAGAATAATGTGTGAGAGCATAAAATTTAGGTTCCAGGGGGTATAAGGGGATTTAACTGGTGGTCTAAGGTGAAAAGTCCCTTTGAGAAAAGCTTTGGATAGCTTGTATGACATTATGTTAAATCCATTATGTTAAATCCTTCAGTAACAAGATGAAAATGAGAGATGGCAGCAAGCTGTACATGAATTGTATGAATTTGTTGAAAAGCACAGTCAAAAATTCTAATATAGAGGAAATAGAGGCTTGGCTAGGGTCAAAGTTATTCTGAGAAGCCCATATGGAAAATATCTTCCATTTGCTGAGGTACAACTTCCTAGTAGAGGATTTATGAGAAGATATTAAGATATGTTGCGTTTCATTTGAGAGGTTATGGAACCTGGCTATGTTGGGAATTGGAGCAGCCAAGTTGTCAATTTTAGGGACTGAAGGGAAGGATGAAGAGCCCCTGACGAGTGCATCAGAAGGTCCGGAACTGGGTCCAGAATCCAGGGCTCTTCCAACAGATGAGGTCGAAGGAAGGGGAACCAAATCTGACAAAGCCAATGAGGGGCTATCAGAATGCTGGTCCTTCTCAGGGCTTTGACTTTCTGTAATACTTTGGGTATCAGGGGAATTGGTGGGAATGCATAAAGGAGACCCAGAGGCCAATCATGTACGAGTGCGTCCCTTAGGAAATCTCCCGGAGGGGGAAATCAGGGCAAAGTAGCTTCTGCATTTTGTGTTCATGGGGGATGCAAAGAGATCGCAGCAGGGCTGGCCCCAGTTGCGGAATATTCTTTCAGCTATTTATTTTTTGAGGGATCACTCGTGAGGCAACAAAATTGCCCTGCTCAGTTTGTTTGCAATCACGTTGGATTTCCCCGGGATGTGCATTGCTATCAGAAAGCGCTGGGTGGCTGTAGCCCACTGCCATACTCGTAGGGCCTCTAGACAAAGGGGATAGGACCTGGTTCCTCGTTTGTTTAAGTACCAGACCACTGACATGTTGTCCATCTGAATCACAATTGTCCCCAGAGGGAGAGAGTTCCGAAAGTACTGCAATGCCAAGAGTACCGCTTGCATCTCCAGGACATTGATATGCAGATGTGTCGCTTGTTCGGTCCATGTGACTTGGGCTGTTCTTCCCTGAAAATGCCCCCCCACCCGATCAGGGAACCATCCGTGATCACCGTGGCCGATGGTGAGGGTAGGATAAAAGGATGACCTATCATTACTTGCAGAGAGGTCAACCACCACTGAAGATCCTTTTTGCATGTGTTTGTTAGAATAATGAGATGTGACATTGGGAGCTCTTGATAAGACAATTGCGTGAACAGAAGCCATTGTAGAATCCACATATGCATATGACCCAACGGAATCACTATTATTGCAGCTGCCATCGTCTCCACAACTTTAGCACTTCTGAGGCTGGCACCTTGTCTCTGGATATGACATTCTGAATTTGCTGACGAAGTACTGATATCCTTTCTGATGGAAGTTTTAAAGTGGTGGTGGTGCCCAATTCTGCTCCGATAAAAACAATATGTTGCGATGGCGACAAGGCAGATTTTTCTGAGTTTATGGTAATGACCAGATGATTGCAAAGAGTAAGTGTGGTGTCCCTGGCTAGTATCAGCTGATGTCTGGTGGTGGCGGTGAGGAGACAATCGTCTAAGTATGGAAACACCTGGAATCCCAAACGCCTCAGGTGAGCCGTGACCACTGCCATACATTTTGTGAACACTCTGGGGGCTTTAGTGAGACCAAACAGCAGGGCTCAAAACTGGTAATGATTGGCTCCCAGCAGGAAGCGCAAATGATCCCTGGATGGTCTGGCCATTTTTATGTGGTAGTACACATCCTGAAGATCTATCGAGCACATATAATTGTCTTTCCCTAAGAAGGGAAGTATTGACTGTAGCCTGACCATCTGGAACTTCTCTTTCTTGACAGATCTGTTTAACCTGCTGAGGTCCAAAATAGGTCTCCAGTCCCCTGTCTTTTTTGGAACTAAAAAGAATCTTGAGTAAGTTCCAGATCCTATCTGGTCTGCTGGGACTGGTTGGATGACTCTTTTTTTCTAGCAAAGTTTGGACTTCTACTGTTGCTTGTTCCCTATAACTGGGTGGAATATCCGGGATTTTTATCAATGGCGGGGGGTGGGGTGACGAAGGGAATAAAATATCCTCTAGAAACTATGCTTTGTACCCAGTTGTTGTTTGTTATTTTTAGCCAGGCGTCTGGATACAAAGGTAAGCGACCCTGACTGCCTCCAGAGTAGGACAGTTGGGCTTCCTTTCAGGAGCGCTGGTAGGGCTTCCCAAAGAACTGGTCTTTGTCGCCCTGGTTTCGCAGACCCCCGGTGCTGTGAGGGCAGCATCTTCCATTATTGCCCCCTCCTCTGCCCCTGGAGGGGGGTTTACCACGTGTGTCCAGAAAGGTTCCTTGGCCTTTTCGGAACCACATCTTTCCTCCCTTATGACCTTTGGGGTAGGGTCTAGTAGGGGTGGAAAAACGGACTCTGATGGCAGACAGAGTCTTTCCTTCCTGCTCACACCTGGTCAAAGTTTCCTTAACTTTGGGCCCGAAAAGATGAGCCATCAAAAGGGGTGTTGACAAAGGATGACTTAAAGGGCTCTGCAAAGCAACATAAGTGCATCCAGGAGTGTCTTCTGAGAGCAATTCCTGTACTTGCTGCTCTACTCATTCCATCATCTGCATATGAGATCAGACGCATAGAAGAGTTCACTATGGAATTAAAGGTAGCAAGCTGGGACACAACCTTGTCTGAAGCTTCCTCAGCTACCGTACACTGTAGAGTATCTCCCAGCTCTTTTAGGAGATATCTTTGCAGTCTTGTGAAATGTGTAAGGTAGTTCAGTGAACGAATGGCAAAAGTCGCTGAACAATACATGCACTTCCCGTACCTATCCATGATCCTAGAGTCTTTGTTAGGAGGATGGATAGAGGAAGAAGTTTCTGACATCTCCTTTTTGGTGGCTACTGGCACCACCATGGCATCAACAGGCACTCCCTTAGTGAGAAAGGTCTTATCATGAGGGGCAGAAATAAATTTGTTGGGCCTCCTAAGGATAGGCTCCATGGTGTCCGGAGACTCCCATGCCCTTCGTGAGACCAGCTCCATAAGCTCATCGCCCAAAAGCTTTCAGAAGGACTAACTCATCTTCAGTAGGGTTGGTGGGCTTCCAGCCACCCCTCTGCTTAAGGATTTCCAGTATATCTGCAAATGAGATATCTTCAGATGGGGACAGTGGGGACCCTTCTAATTCATCTAAGTCAGTGTCAGATGTGAGAGACTCCTGCAGGTTGACTAGATGCTTCCTCTTGCAAATTCTCTTCCTGGGAACCTCATCAGTGGGAGCTTCTGGTGAGGTCTGGGAAGAACAGAGATCACCCAATGGAGGTTCCTGAGGCTCAGGGTCTCTACGCTTCAAAGGGATCTGTTAGGCAGAATTAGACACTGGCGCTTTTGCAGAAGAGGTAGTTGGTCCTGAAGTTGTGGCTGTCCTGGGGGACATTACTCTCCTCATGGCCTCAAAAGCACCCCTGCTCTGGTGAAAAGGAACCACTGGATCCAAAGAAACAGATGATTCCCTCAGCACTGGAGCAGTGGGCTCCGAACCAGAGGTAGGAGCCAAACTCATCCGAGCCAAAGCCCCAAGAGGTAAAGTTCGAACCAACAGGTTGGTCTGACTATCCTCTCCGGACCCAACCGGTGAGTGTCGGCTCCTAGACTAATCAATGGGCACTGAGGAAGTCTTAGTAATCTGAACCAATGGCACTGGAGCAGGCATCGGTTCCGAAGGCTCCACTATCATAAGGTCCAACTCCTCCAGCTCTGACGGACCGGTATGGCTCGGAGGAGGAAAGACATAGATGGAGGAACAGTTTTCGGTTCCAAAACCACCTGGGTCGGAACCGATAAAAATTTTGCAAACGCCGGTGCCTGCAGCAGCTTCTGCACCACACTATCCACATCCAGATCGGATAGGCTTATCGAGGACTGAGATGAATGGATAGAAGGTGGTATTGACTGTAGGATTGGTGACTTCAATACTGTGGAGACCGGTTCCAGGACAGGGGATCGGCTGTGAAAAGATAAGACGCTCAGCTCCGAAGGCTGTGGAGCCAACGTCTAAGGTTTTTTTGATTTTGTAGAATCCGATGATGAAGCCTTAGAGGACTTGGAAGACTTGGGAGATTGACTAGTCTTATTATGGTCACCCAAAGCTTCTTGAAAGGATGATTTTAATAGCCCACTGTCAATTAACTTTCTTTTCCTTTCATGAAGTACACGGCTACTAAAGGAATATCAGATGGAGCAACTCTCTTGCAAGTGCAAATCACCCAAACAATAAACACAATTAACGTGACCATCAGTCACAGACATCTTTGGTTCACATTTTGAACATTTTTTAAACCCAGACTTGGGTTGTTTCTCCTTATCCTGGTCAGCCATGACAAATATTTAAATGCACACAAGAAAAACTTGTATTAAAGTTACTATCAAAAATACACTATAGAATTTAAATAGTAAGCTGTCCTTAAAAAACAAATGTGCTCTATAAAGTTAAATATGAACTATCTTTTAGTATAAACACACTCTAAAGACTATAAATGTCTGCTAAAATACACTTCTAGGCTATTAAATCTTATTCTAATCTATAAAAAGGCACACCAAAAAGGGGAAGGGAGATATTAAAGGCCTTTATAAACGACGGCCAAAAGGATTATACGTATCACTATTAAAGCCAACACTAGTTTAACAAGATATAAAAGTTATAAATTTATAAAGTTGAAAAGTAGAAATTATTTCTAGAAAAAATATTATACTGGTCTGAGCTGTGAGGAAACCTCCGATCTGTTGCAGTGGCAAACTAGATCTGGGGTAACTCAAGGTCCATCATGAGATAAGGACTTGGCCTCGAGCTGTCTGAAGACATCAAGCTTTGTAGTTGGCCGACTCGGAGCCGAGATCACATCTGTAAGAACAGAATAGAACAACTTCACATTGCAATTTAAAGGGCAGAGACAGATGGATGTATTTAAATGTGTATTTAAAGAGAAAATGGCATTAAGGTGGAAGGATATGAAGAAAAGGGGAGAAACACAGGAGTGAGATAACAATGGAAGGAAGAAGGGGAAGATTGTTGGAATGAAATTACAAAGTGAACTAGCACCACATCTGTGTGCTCTGTTCACTCACAGCCTCACCTCAGGCTTTGTCCCTACCGAATGGCGCACTGCTACATTCATCCCTCTCCAGAAAGGAGGTGTGACTACAGACCCTGGAACTTATTGCCCCATTAGCCTGATGAGTCTGATATGTAAGGCTATGGAGCCCATCATCATGGACTTAATTAACAAGGATATAGGGAATCTACAAACTCTAGATCCCACGCAATTTGGTTTTGTGAAAGGTAGATCATGCCTGCTCAACCTGGTTGAATTCTTTGAGTCAGTCATCAGAGCAATGGATGAAGGTAAGGCAGTTCATACAGCCTACCTCAATTTGACTAAGGCCTCTGAGACCATTCCTCAATCAGGAATTATCGATAAACTCAACAAACTAGGCATCAACCCCTATAATGTTAGGTGGGGTTGCAAACTGACTCACAGACAGAACGTCCAGTGTGAAAGTAGTGGACTCCAAGTCAGACTGCCAACCAGTCACGAGTGGTGTCCCACAGGGATCGGTCTTGGGTCCTCTCCTGTTTGGCATCTACTTCTCAGAAGTCCAGGCCAACATGGAGGGACTCTGGCTGACCAAATTCGCAGACGACTGCAAGCTGGGAGACATTATTAGCTCCCCAAGTGATGCAGACATCCTACAGAAGGGCCTCACTGAAACCAATGACTGGTGTCAAAACCATGGCCTTAAGTTTAATGCCAAAACATGTGTAGTCATCCCCTTTGGGAAAAACTCAGTTCCCACTAATTATCACATTGATGGTAGCCCACTAAACACTGAAGGCGTTTTAAGAGATTTGGGGACACTGGTTGACAGCAACCTCTCCTTTGACCACCACATTGTCAATGTGCTCAGAAAGTCCTTCTATTTGGCACATCTCATTACCAAGGGTTTTCCATCCAGAAAGAAACAGGTCATCAGTTCTCTCTACTCTTCCCTCATTAGACCAATCATAGAGTATAATCCCCCATTTGGCATGTACATCACTAGACACCCGCAACAGTTGGAGAGGCCACAAAAGTACCTCACAAAGAGGATCCTAGGCCTTAAACACATGTCCTACACAGGCAGACTCAAAAAACTCTAGCTATTCTGTCTCATATCGTCTACTAAGAGGCAATCTCTGCTTGACTTACAAAGCCATGTCTGACTCAGCTCTGTTAGAAATGCTACAGCTAAAGAAACCCCAATCCCTCCACACCACACACTCCACAGACCTCAACCTCATTATCACAATACTGGAGGGACAAGTTCACAACCCAGCGACTACCCATGCTCTGGAATGGACTTCCCATACATGTCAAGCAGAGCACCTCACTAGCCATCTTCAAGCGAAACCTTGATGAGTAGCTGGGTAATAGAAAGTTCACCCCGGGGATCACTCCAGTGGCTCTACTTGATAGAGGCACTGGGAACTAACAACGGGCGGCACAATGCCAGGGCACTTCTATGGGCTAGGCTTGTAAAGGCCCCAGGGCCATTAGCCTAGTACACACATATGAACCTATGAGTGACACAGCACCACAGAAATGAAAAGAATGCTACAGAAGTTGAGTTTGAGGATTCTGAAGCAAATGACCTGCTCTCCTGGGCCAAATCGTCTTTAAGTTTGCTGTTAAAGTTACCCTGAAGAGCACCCTTTCAAGCACAAAGGTAGCGAGTTATACTGCACAGGGTTTTGATAATGTAGGCTTAATTCCCAGTGAAAGCAATGATTCAGGGGACTTCAAAGAGGGTCACATTAAGAAACAGAAATTCATACAGTGGAATGGCATAGTGGTGATAATAATAATAGTTAACTTCTTAAAAGGATGCTTGGCAAATTAATGTTTTCTGAGCATACTTGCAAGAATTACCATCAGTTCAGTAAGAAATATTTTAAGTTTGGTGAGCTGCTTATAATGATGAATGAAGTAATCTATACCTGCAGCGAAATCTTGCTAAACTCCTACATACTGCCTCCAACAGCTATAGGTCAGAATACTGTATGGAAGGCATGAAGCCCCCCCATATACAACACACACACAGATATATAGATATATATATAGATATATATATATATATATATATATATATATATATATATATATATACACACACACACACACACACACACACGAAATTAAAAGCTGAAGAGCAAGTTTGTTGACTGCATAGTTAGTCACAGGCAAGAAATTGTGCTTAATCCTTTGCAGAAGGTCAGATTTGTTACAAGCCCTACACATAGCAGTTTCAGTAAGAAGTGGCTAGTTTATGTACTAGTCTTAATTAATGTATGCTAATGTATGTAGCACCTCAGTCTCCACTGTACATACCTTACTTCAGGAAGACTTTATAAAATAAACTGGCTCTGACAGTCAAATCTATCCTCATTTGTAAGCCTCTGCTACTACTACTCCATGTCCACAGAGGGGGGGGGGACACAGTGCAGGAACCACATTGGAAGGTACACTGGTCCTCAATATCATATTTTTCCCTACTGAAAAAAATGCCTGCAAGCACTATCCCATCCTCTAGGCTATGGAAGCTTTGAAAGGAGTCATTGGGTTGTGACTTCAAGAACCTTTCTCAGGCTTTGTCCACATAATAGGGCCCCCAGTGGTTGCAAATAATGGACGTTACATTATTAACAAAAATCCAAAAAACGAACAAACGAACCAACTCGAAAAAGGTAAATCACGGGAGTCACAAATCATGCCAGTCCAGGTAGTAAAGATAAGGAATAACTTTACTGGAATGTAAATATTAGCGCTTTCATGCACAAAGTGTATGCACTTCTTCAGACAAATTACATTTTAAAAGTGCTTTTAAAATGTAATTTGTCTGAAGAAGTGCATACACTTTGTGCATGAAAGCGCTAATATTTACATTCCAGTAAAGTTATTCCTTATCTTTACTACCTGGACTGGCGTGATTTGTGACTCCCGTGATTTACATTATTAACAAAGCCAACATATCTTAGGACGAAGTAAATGCCCTCTGTCCTTCCTAACCTGCTGGCAACTGTAATGTTTCTCCCCCAATAAATTTACCTTTGAATTCCCATCATACGAGAGCCCTTAATATCCTCTTGACCATTATTCCTGTTGGCTAGTCTGCTGTAGCTCTCTTCGGAGACCATACTAGATTTCTCTGGGTTAGCACATATTTTTCTGACCTTAAAGAACTCCTCCAAATGATAAATACCTGATAAGGTGTTCAGGGAGTGGATGTTTGGTGGTGGAAAACAATGATCTGTTGGCAGGAAGGAGACTGTTAGCAGCAGAAGATGCATGGGGTTGAAGAAGTGCTAACCCATAATCTCGCACATCAGAAGCAACATTCCTAAGGGTAAGGTAAAGATGACATATTTCTGTTTGATACAGATCGGCTCTCTAGACAACTAATATGACAGAGACTTGTGAGTGAAAGAAGATGGAGAGCTCTGAGGAATGCTGTGCCATTTGGAATGCATGAGTGAAGGAAACAAGCTAGACTGAAGAAGTCCCTCAACATGAATAATGAGGGTATTTAAGTAAGCTGGACTTTTGGCAAAGGAAAGGATAGGTAGGAATTATTTGCAAAAGCAGGGAACGTGCATGTCAATAGGAGACTACAGGTGGTACAGGGTGGAACAAATGGTTGCAATACAAAACAGAAAGAGTTGAGAAAAAAGTGATTCACTGGGCACCAGTAATCTGACTTCTGGCAGAACAAAAGTAAAAGGCCACATGACTGCACAGAGGAAGAGGGAAAACAAGTTTTATAATTCTGTTTTACAATTTGCTTTATAACATTCCTTGTTTATGTTCTTTTCACTGTTACTTGTGCTGACGCTTCATTCTGCTTTATGTTTCTGCCAACCGGCACGGGAAGTGGCTGCTAAAGTTCTTTTACTAGTCCATTAGCCCAACTATCCAGTTTGCAAACATAAATAATGGATACAATGTTAATGGGTCTCCTGACAACAGCATGCCAGATAGCAACTAATGTATATCCCAGTTACCTAATCAAATTACTGGTGCAGAGATCTTACATAGTATTTCAATACAGCACTAAATACGGTTTAGTTTATCTATATTGTGATCCATGTAATTACACAGAGTGAGGTTTGCTGCTTCAGTACACATGATGCAGTGAACACTTGGTTAACACATGCTGAGGAAGGGTAACGCATGTGCTATGTTTTCATGATATATGCAAAAGAATGAGCTACACAAGCCACCTTCACACAGAGAGAATTTGAAGAGCTGCAAAAAAGGATTTAATGAGAGCATTGAGACTAGAAGAGAGGCCGGAGCAAGGAAGGCAGGGGAGCATGATGTCACAAGAGTAAAAAGATCAAAAGAAGGAAGATCCCTTTAAATATGTCAGGGTCATAACTCTCAAACGCTAAGCACAAAAAATCTGGACAAATCCAAAAATAATGGTGGGACAAAGCCCCAAGAATAGGGACAAATTCTAAATATTGCCCTTATAAACTTAGGAAGTTGCTAGAATAAAAGATCCTGTGTAATCATGTATTTTCTGAAGGATTTAAAGTCTGAAACTCAAATGCCTGTCATTTAGTGAATTCAGTCCTCGCAGATTTGCCACAAAAAAGCCAGAAAACCACAAATTTCATGAGGAAATTGTATGGGGAAAATCTGGACATTCTGAGAAAATATGCACAGTTGAGAGGTATGGTCAGAGTATAGTGGCAAAAGAGGTGGATTAGCTGACTTCTGAAGGCAAACTATAATTGGTAATGAAGGCAAGATCACCCAAAAAAAAAATAAATATAAGTTAAACAGAATACTGCCATGTGGACACTGTTTGACTTGAATAAAAGGGTCATTAAATGTGCAAAGGATAGAGGATTGATCTCTCACCTTTGTGAGGTTAGACACAACATGCATCAAAATTAAAAACAGGATGGAATTGAGAACCCCGAGTGGGGGGTATGAACAATCAAGGCTTTGGCTTTCACATAAAGCTGTATGTTGACGAAAATATTAAAGGTACAAGGCATCAAATAGGCAGGCGAATCCTTATTCATCCTCGCGTACCCTACACTAGCGAGTAAGCCTCTTCTTAGATTTTTCTACCTAGGTGTCACTGGTCACCCAGGCACCTTTTACTCGCAAAGTTGTTCATTGCAGTTACCATGATTCGTGTTACTTTTACCACTCACCCTACTGATGCCAGACTGCACGGAACAGCCAACAAAATGGAATCCTCCTGGTTCAATGACTTGCTCCTCCCACCCAAAACAGAAGGCAGCATTCACTCTGAGAGGGACCCTGTGTACCACCAGGAAATTAGCTACCACTATGGACAACTTGAAGACAAACTTAAGGACAGCATCTGCCTTAAATGGGAAGAGACCTATCTGAGGTTTTGCAAGAAAATAAATGTTATCCCAAAGGGACTATGTAGATCAATGTGTGTGTATGCACCTTTAAGAAGCTATCCAAGGGCTTGCATACATGTATAAATATTGAGCATGTGCGAGCCTGACTGCCATTTTGTAGTAAGCTGTTGAAATGTAAGCATGTATGTATGTAAGGTCTGTCTGTTAATCAGTTTGTTTATATTTTATGATGCTGCTATCCATCCTAATGTGTTTCTATGTAATAAAGCATATAAACAAACTACCCCGCCTGCTTGTCATCTATGTTACACAAGGACGAGCGACATGATGTCAGAAGCAGCATGTGTAAAGGGCATGGAGTTAAAGGAACCATGGATAAATGACTTGTTGCAGAAAGAGCTCCAGTTTCTTTAATTTAAGTCTGAGAGGCACCCGGATGTTATTGAAGGAATATACATGAGTGGATCATCCCTACTGCAAAGTATAATTCGCAAAACAAGTCAGAACAAATTTCAGATGTTAAAACTTGCTCAAATAATTTCATATTCGCAAAATATGTAACGAGGCATACATAACACTCCAAACGATATTTGAATAAACCGATATGTTCTTTATTGATAAAAATATTCAAATTACTATGGAAAATATTTTAAATGAGGTTCAAATTGCATAAAACGAATAAAATAAGAGGAAACAACCGCATTTTCGCTAAGCATGTATTTTTTGTATTAATTAAAGATATAAGATATCTAAGCAATCAGAAGTGTATAAAGTGTTCTCATGTTTGTGCACTATTACCGTAAAGTTATTTCACAAACTACAGCCATTTCAGAGCATATTTCGCAAAGTACAGTGTTTTGAAGAGTTTGTTGTGCATTTGAAAGTTATTACAAGCTCACAGAACTGTTTGTTCATACATAATTAAAAGGGCCATATTTTCAGTGTGTTTGTGCATACCTTGTGAGCATGGCAGATGGATTTCAAAAACCCACTGCAGTTGTGTTTGACATTAATACTGCAGAGAACTGGAGAGTGTTTGAGCTAGACTACGACATTTTCACACAGGCTGCATTTTCTCATAACAATGACAGTACAAAGGCATTTATTCTACTTAATTTAGCTGGTTCAGAAGCCATTGAAAGGGACATTCATTTGCGTATGCACCTGCTGTCTATGCAGGAGAGGTGGAAAACAGTCATATTGTTGTACTGGCTGAGTGGAGGGAGGACCCTGAGTGCTTAAAACATAAATTTAGAGAAATGTGTAACCCCCAGTCTAATGTTACAGATTTCTAGATCTCGTCAAGGCTTTCAACACCATCCCCCATTCTGGAATTAGACAAACTCACTAAACTAGGTATTAATCCCTATGCCACAAGATGGGTTGCCAACTGGCTCACTGACAGAACCCACATTGTGAAAGTAGCAGATTCTAAATCCAACTTCAGACCAGTGACAAGTGGAGAACCACAGGGTTCAGGTCTAGGTCCTCTCCTGTTTGGAATCTACTTCTCTGAAGTACATGCTAACACAGAAGGTCTTTGGCCAAGAAAGTTCACAGATGACTGCAAACTAGGAGCCATAATCAAAACTCCTAACGATGTGGACATCCTACAAAACGGCCTCACTGAGACAGATGCCTGGTGTCAAAGCCATGGCCTCAAGCTCAATGCCAAAAAGTGCATTGTCATTCCTTTTGGTAAAAACTCTGTACCCATGAACTACCCCAAAGGCAGTAGTCTACTTAACACCGAAAGTATGATAAGAGACCTTGGGACACAGTTGGACAGTAGTCTCTCCGCTGATAATCACATGACCAGAGTAGTCAGGAAATCCTTCTACGTGGCATACCTCATCACAAAAGTTTCTCATCCAGGAAAAAAGAGGTCATTGTTCCCCTCTACTCATCACTCATTAGATCCATTATAGAGTACAATGCCCCTTTTGGTATGTACCTCACAAGACATCTACAACAACTGGAAAGGCCACAGAAATACCTCACAAAGAGGATTACCGGCCTCAAACAAATGCCTTACACAGCCCGTCTAAAAAACTCCAGCTTTACTCGGTCACATATCGCCTACTCAGAGGCAATCTCTGCCTAACATACAAAGCTATGTCAAACCCAGAGCTGTTGGATATGCTCCATGTAAAGAAATACCAATCCCTCCGAGCTACACGGTCTAGGGACCTAAACTTTGTCACCACAATAAACATAACATGCTGGTGGGATAGATTCCTGTCTCAGAGGCTTCTCATACTCTGGAACAAACTACCTATCTATATCAAACAAAGCTCCTCATTAGCACTCTTCAAGAAAAATCTTGATGACTGGATGGGAGATAGGAAATTCACCCTGGGATCACTTCTGTGGCTCTGCTTGACAGGGGCACAGGAAAATAATTTTCTTGGTTGGCAAAAGCCAGAGTACCGTTTGGCTAGACTTATATAGGCCCTAGGGTCAATAGCCTAGTACCTACCTATGAACCTATGAACCTATGAAAGGCACTTATTTTATACAAGGAAGCCTGGTGAAACTTATGCAGCATATATAAATGACTTAAGGAACAAGGCTAAAATGTGCAGATTCCATGATTTAAGGGATGAGCTGATAAAAGACAGACTTGTGTGTGGTATTAAATATGATGCTGTGAGAAAGATTTTGCTTCATGACAGTGATTTAACTTTGAATAAGGCCATTGAGTTTTGTCAGATATACGAGCTCACAGAAAAGCACACAAATATGCTTACAAATGAGAGATGCATGTGTCCAGTAACTTCTAGAGTTCATGTTGACAGTATGCAGCACGTGGTTAAAAGGAACAGGCTCAAGCACATGGCAGCAACTGTATCCCCTGCAGCACCCACTGGTAAACCCCAGACCTTTCCAGCAAATTCCAGAGTTCGCACATTCTTAGTGAAGCACAAGAGTGAGTCAGCAAACAGACATAAGGGTGAACATGTGTGCTTATCCAGTTTCATTCCCAAATGTCGTAATTGTATTGGAAATTATAAATCTAAAAGAGAGAAATCTTTAGCTTTAGGTCAGCAGTAACACAAACGCAGTAAGTGGAATCATTTCAACAGGTTCTGTAAATCAAAAGGCCCACATTCGTTTAGTTAGAAAGCTGCAACCTTACTATTTATGTTGATGTTGTGTCAGTGCTCCATGAAACAGTCAATGCAGTAGATTTAAGGGCAAAGAATGAAATATTTTGTACTGTTCGGATAAATGGCAAACCCATAGAGCTCAAAGCTGATACAGGATCCAAGTGCAATGGTACATCAGCAGCAACATTTGCTAATGTGTTTCATGGTGAAAGGCTTGATTTGGTGAAGTGTGCAAAGCTTGTTGCTCATGGTGGTGAAGAAATTCAGACTGAAGGCTCAGTAGTGTTTTCCCAGGATCATAGGAGGTTACTAGGCTAATGGCCCTGGGGCCCTTACAAGCCTAGCCAAGAGTTTATCTCCAAAAAGAAACCTTGGTAAGCACTTGTCACCCCTGTCAATGAGGGACACAGGTGGAACCCCTAGGACAAATGTGTGGTTTTTCCATCCCCTCATGGCGGTTGCACTTGAAGAGGGTCAGCGAGGTACTGTGTTTGACATTTATGGGAAGTCTATTCCAGAGATGGGTCAGCCACTGGGAGACAAACCTGTCTCTCCAGCAGGTCTTGTTGATGTTGCATATTAGATTCAGGCCTTTCAAGCGGGTAATGTGCAAGGAGTCAGACTTACAGATATGGAGCATCTCTAGTATGGCAGGGTCCGCGATTACCTTGTAGGTAAGAGACAGATCACCTCTGACCAATCTGCACGATACCGAGTAGAGTGACAGTGATTTGAGTCTGCCCACATAGACAGGTGTTGGAGACTATGGATTTTCTTTCTGAGTTATTTCTGTGGCCTTTCCAGTTGGTGCGGATGTTTGGATAGGTACATACCAAATGGGGCGTTAATCTCTTGGTCTAATGAGGGCAGAGTATAGAGAGGTAATATCCTCCTTTTTTACTAGATGCAATCCCTTTGCTTATGAGATGAACCAAGTTAAAGGCTTTTCTGACCACTGCCGCTACACGATGGTTGAACGTGAGATTGTTATCAACCTGAGTACGCAGGTCTCTCACCACAGGTTGTGTGTTTAGGGGGTTCCGTTGATGTGGTAATCAGTAGGGACCATGTTTCTGCCAAATGGTATGATGATACATTTTTTTGCGTTTAGTTTGAGGCCATGACTTTGGCACCAGTCATTAGTTGCTGTGAGACCCTCTTGCAGTATGTTAAAATTATATGGGGAGTCAATGACAGCACCCAACTTACAGTCATCTGCAAAACTGGTAAGCCACAGGCCTTTTATCTTTGCATGGACCGCCGAGAAGTAGACGCCAAACAGTAAGGGGTCCCAGGACAGATCCCTGGGGAACTGCACTAGTGACAGGTCTGCTATCGGAGGTGGAGCTGCCTATTTTGACCTTGAGGGTCCTGTCGGTGAGCCAGACGGCCATCCACCTGACGAGACAGGGATTTTAGCCAAGTTGTGTAAGCTTTTTGATGATGCTCGAGTGGGGGATTGTGTCAAAGGCCTTAGCCAAGTCAAGGTAAGCTGTATGTACTGACTTTCCTTCGTCCAGGGCCTTGGTGACAGTTTCAAAGAAGTCAACTAGGTTCAAAAGGCAAGATCTGCCCTTGACAAATCCGAACTGGGTGGGGTCAAGTGCTTGGAGATTGCCTATGTGCTTGTTTATAAGATCCATAATAATTCCATGAACAAAACTATCAGGACACACCACGAGAAACACTGGATTCTTCAAAAAATAGGTCCTTTATTCCAATCGAACAAACACAAAATAAGCGCTTTCACATGCGTCTTGCATGCTTCTTCAGATACAGTTTAAAACACATACCTCAACTCCTTTTATACAGATAATACCAAGCAGTTGTTATCAATAATGCAATTACTACATTGTAACAATACTTAATTAATTAATTAAAGTGAAATGCTTCTCTATTCTTAGAGCCATTACAATGCATTCAGTTTTTGTGGCCTTAAATTAAGCAACACAAACAAATGAAATAAAAATAAAAATAAAATAAAATAAAATAAAACAAGCTCAGTATGTACATAGCTTATATTCTCAACATTTTTTCTCTTGTATTAACGTAAACAAAACTCTACGAACATAATGCGTAATCTATTAAGAGCAGATCTAACTCCTAATTCATAGAGCTGTCAATGCCTGCATTACCTGTTAAGTGCAACTTCAGTGCCTAATTTATAAAAATGATGCCGTAAACTTACATACTACTTGTTGTAAAGTAGACCGGAACTGACATATAATCCATATGCATAGCTAAATCCATTCATACATCATTCTGTAAAAATCATCCTTCATCGGATATATCCACACAATGTCCGATTAAAGCCGAACAGTGTTCATACACATTGTGCTAACGTGCGACAGAAGTGCTGTCAGCAATGAGGCTCAATGGTGATACATCGCGTTGTGCATAAACAAATATAATGATTGTAAATGGGAGTAAGTCACCGACTGAAGTCAGATCGGAACTGGCACTTAATCCATATACATATACATAACTGAATCTATTAATACATCATTGTATAAAAATCATCCTTCATCGGATGTCCAAACAATGTCCGATTAAAAAACCGAACAGTGTTCATATGCATTGTGCTAGTGTAAAATAAAAGTACTGTCAGCAATGAGGCTCAATAATAATACATCGCGTTATGCATAAACAAATATAATGATTGTATAAATAGGAGTAAGTCACCGACTGGAGTCAGAGACTTCAACAATCGATATTATCTCTGACTCCATCTACCATTATTTTTTGAAGAATCCAGTGTTTCTCGTGGTGTGTCCTGATAGTTTTGTTCGTGGAATTTTGGTGCTTATTTGCTACGGGACACTTTAGGAGGATAGTGGCAGTTGTGAGTTACTACTAAGATCCATAATAATAATACGCTCCATGACTTTTCAGATCAGACTTGTCAAGCTAATGGGGTGATAGTTTCTAGGGTCAGTAGTGGCACCACTTCTGTGTAAGGGGATGACAGTAGCAGTTCTCCACTCTGCTGGAATGAAGCCTGTACTTAGGCTTTGGTTGGATAAGGTGTTCAATGGCAAAGCCAGTTCTTGCTGGAGATGGTGCAGAATACAGCCTGGGATACTATCAGTTCCCATGGAAGCTGTGTTCATTGCCTTGGATAGGGCCTTTAACAATTGATCTAAGGAGATGTGAGGTGCAGGACAAGTATTAGGGATGTTGAAATGGCTTCTGGGGGGGACGGGGGAGTGAAGTTTGCACTGACCCTATCTGTCAGCAGGTTGGCTAAGTCAGCAGGATCAGTGTAAGTGATACTGTTAAGTACTATTTCGGAACAAACCTGGGCTTTGCCATGGAGGTTCCTGACGTAACTGAAGAAGGCTTTGTGGTTTCTCTTTGTTTCAGAGACTGGTTTCGATTCATAATTGGCTTTGGAGGTTTTCACTAGTGATATAATTTGTTTGTTGAGGCAAAGGAGGGAGTTTTTCCAGTTTGGAATTTATTATTTTTTTTACCCTTGGACAATAGTTTCTTCCTTTTGTTTTAAAGCCTGTTGATAGAGGATATCCACCAAACAAGTTTGTGTTTCCTTGAGGAGCAGGTTTTAGTTCTGTTGGGTATGGCTGAGTCCATGCAGTTGTACAGGTATTTGTATACTGCACTGGCACACTGTTCAGGATAGTTGTCTGCATCCTCTGAGGGGGACAGTGGTGTGAAGCTACAGATACCCTCCCTTAAGAGGTTGTAGTTAGCTTTTGCGAAGATTTTTTAGCTTGATTACAGTTGGGTGGGGGACTGGGTAGCAACTTCAAACGAGACAGTCTGATGATATGACAGAGAAGAACATACTATGGGAGTGGTGCAGCGGTCACCCATGCTGGTGACAACCAAGTCCAAAATGTTATCTCCCCTTGTGGAGGATAAGACGAGCTGGAATAGTGCATTAGCACTAATGAAGTCAAGGAATCGTTGAGTTCACCCAGTCTATGGTGGGGGAGTTGAAGTCACCAAGGATCAGGGTGTTAGGGGGTACCTTGATGGAGTCAAGTAGATCCAGGTAAGAGGAGTGGGTGTCGAGTCATGGAGGGGGGTCTATAACTGGCTATAACTTGGATGGGTTTCTTGCCAACTGTCAGTTGCACCTGGTGTAGTTCAAGTGCGTCATGTTGGCAGACCAGTCTGGAGGTGTGCCTGTCCTTAATGAAGATTGAAACTCCACCACCCTTACTCTTTCTTACCTCATTTTGGGGTCAGAATGTGTGGAATGAGGTACAGCCTGGTGAGCAGAGGTGTTCTCTGCAGCCCTGAACCAGGTTTCTGTGACCGCACAGACATCGGCATCTTCCAGTGCAAGGAGAGCCTCCAGTGAGTGCATTTTCAGGTTAAAGCTCCTAGTGTTTAGGAGCATGACCTTCAATTTGCTTTTTGACAGATCTTTTATGTTGGAAGATTTGTCTTTGGGACATTGCCTAAAAAAGGCCCAATGGGTTAGGTGAGAGCCTTGGCCAGGATCTGGAATCCCAGTAGTGACAGGTGGAGGTCATCTCTGGCAAAGCAACGAGGCCTGTCAACCATGTCATCCCAGGCAGACAAATACTGGATCCCCTTGGAATGACACAAGAAACTAAGCCAATTGTTGAAGTTAATTATTTTTTGTTGGTATTGTGGTAACATTCTTGGTGAAGGTAGGATGCTGCTTAGAGGTAGGGTCATACCTGCCTTGGACACATACTCTGACAGCTCAATCATGTCTCGCTTCATACAGTCCAGGGAGGCATCTCTCAAGTCATTCACAACATGGACAATGACAGAGTCATACTTGTACTTGTTGTGGAGAGACTTAAATGTGTGCGTGATGTGGCGGACTTTGGCATCTGCTGGGAGATGTTATGACTTGTTATTTTATGTGGTCAAGAGGCACATGCAGTCATTATTAAGGCTCAGAGACAGTTTGAAAATGGGACTGCTTTCATTTAATAAGGAAGTCCATCATGTTAGCTTAAAAGATCACTACTCTGATTTCGCCCAGTATATATATATATATATATATATTTTTTACCTATGCTGATGTTTTCAATGAAAAACTAGGGAAGCTTCCAGTTGTGTACTCCATGAAGTTAGACTCAGATGTCAGTCCAGTTATCAGGCCAGCTCAAAGAGTTCCAATAGCCATGCAGAACAGAGTCAAAGCCGAGTTAGATAAAATGGTGCAACAAGGTGTAATTTTTCTAGTTGATGAACCTACTCAATGGGTATCTTACATGGTGGCAGCTCAGAAGAAAAGCTCAGCTGACATCAGAATATGAATTGATCCACAAGATTTGAACAAAGCACTAAAAAGACTTCATCATCCAATGTGCACAGTCGAAGAAATCACAGCTATGATGCCAAATGCCACTGTTTTTTCTGTCTTAGATGCAAAGAGTTCATTCTGGCAAATTCAGCTCGACAAGAAATCATCCTTGCTCACTACATTCAGTACTCCGTTTGGCAGGAACAGATTTTTGAGAATGCCATTTGGGATAAATTCTGCAAGTCTTTCAACGTCCAATAGAGCAACTTTTTTCTGGGTATCCTTGTGCTATTACAGTAGATGAAATACCAGTGGGAGGTAATGGTGAAAGAGCACCTCAAGTGAATCTTAAGTTCAATCCACAGAAGTGCAAATTCAGGCAACAAGAGGTTACTTATATTGGCCATTTATTTACCAGTTCAGTTGTAAACCAGACCCTTCTAAACAAGCAGCCATTCTCGAGATGCCAGCTCCAGACAATGTTCAAGCCCTGCAACGTTTTCTTGGGATGGTTAACTATCTAGGCAAGTTTATTCCACACTTGAGCCTACTTTCAGCACCGCTCAGAGAGCTGACACGTAACGATGTATCCTGGTCTTGGTTAGAGCAAAACCAAAGAGCATTTGATGTCCTGAAACACAGAACCGCTAGTCCACCAACTCTCAGACATTATGATGTTCACAAGCCAGTTACTCTTTCATGTGATGCTTTGAAATTCAGTCAAGGTGCAGTCTTTCTACAAGAGGGTCAACATGGTGCCTATGCATTGAGAACTCTTACCCAAACTGAAATGCAGTATGCTCAGATTGAGAAAGAGCTTTTGGCTATTGTGCTACCATGTTCGAAGTTCCACAATTATGTTTATGGTAGACCTATCCAGATCTAACCAGACCACCAACCACTAGTCACTATCTTGAGAAAGACTATGCATTCAGTTCCAGCCAGACTGCAACGAATGATGTGGAGATTGCAAAAGTATAATTTGCCTCTTGTCTACAAAAAAGGCAGACTTCTTTATCTAGCTGATACATTGTCCAGATCGCCCAGATACACAACTGAACAGCATAAGAATGAGAACCTTGATTTTAAAGTCATGGAAGTGAGAAATTTTTCTCCCACGTCTTGATGAGCTGAGAAATCATACTGCCACAGATCCAGTTTTACAAAGGCTCAAACACTTTATCAAACAAGAATGGCCATCAAAGCAATCCAGTTTACCCCAAGAAGTGCAACCTTATTTTCCATGAAGAGATGAGATTTTGCCTGACAAAGGTATTATTATGAAAGGTCCGAAAGTATTTGTTCCAAAGCCCTTGAAACAAGAGTATATTACTATCTTGCATCGTGGTCGTACAGGAGCAGACTCTACCAAAAGAGGAGTGAGAGGTCTCGTATTCTGGCTTTCTATGTCACAAGACATTAAGAGAGTACTTTCATCTTGTTCTGTGTGTAACAGTACTAAGCCATATCAACAGAAGGAACCACTTCAGCCAAACCTGATTCTTGAACTACCTTGGTCGACAGTAGTCACCGACATTTTTGAGTGGAATGGTCAACATTACTTGGTGTTAGCAGACTCTTAATCTAATTAGTTTGAGATTTACCTGCTTCCTAACCTAGCATCCAGTGCTGTCATTACTAAGATGAAACGTTATTTTGCAGTTCATGGCAGTCCGCACAAAGTTATTTCTGACAATGGCATGCAGTTTACAAGCCAACAATTCAAAAGATTTGCCGAAGAATGGGATTTATTCATGTCATGAGTAGCCCTGAGTATCTGCAGTCAAATGGTTTGGCAGAACGTGCAGTTTAAAGTGCAAAACAGTTACTAGAGAAGTCAAAATGAGACAACAGTAATGTTTTTTCCTGAATCTCTTGAATCTCACAGGCATTTCTCATGATAAACATCTTAGTTCACCTGCTCAGAGACTTCTGTTGAGACAAACCAGAACCACATTACCAACCAGTAGTCAATTGTTGTTTCCACGTGTCAACAACAGGTCAATGAAAACCAACTGTTGAAGAAGCGTTTAACTCAGAAGTCCTACTATGATAAGACCTGCCAACCGCTCAGTCTATTACGAGAAGAAGGGTTGATAAGGATGCAAATGTCCAAAGGTTAAGATCGTATTGGAGTCGTGAAGAACATTTGCCCAGAGGCGAGATTGTACACTGTGGAATCACAAGGAGCAGAGTTTATGCGGAATTGGAAACAATTGATGCTGGTGCCTCAGCCTATACAACAGCACATACCCTGTGAGAAAAACTCTTTATCTCAGAGTGAGTTATTCAGTGTTCCTGTTCCAGAGAAAGTTCCAGAGAATATTCCTGTGACGAATCCAGAAGTTCATGATATGAGTTGCTCATCAAAGACTGTCCCTGTTGCTAAATTCAGTTCAGACTAAGTTACCAGATCCGTTCGTATCTCCAGACCACGTAATACATACATGGTGACTTGGACATGAACATTGTGTTTGTTTCTAATGTCTATAATAATGCATGCCTAATTCCAATGTTGTTTTTTTACTAAGGGAAATCATTTTAAGACAGAGGATGTAGATCAGTGTGTATATATGTATCTTTAAGAAGCTATCCAAAAGCTTGCACAAATGTATAAATACTGTGCACGTGCGAGCCTGATTGCCATTTTGTAGTAAGCTGTTGAGATGTCTAAGCATGTATGTATGTATGTATGTAAAGTCTGTCTGTTAATCAGTTTATGTTTTATGATGCTGCTATCCATCCTGATGTGTTTCTATGTAATAAAGCATGTAAACTAACTACCCTGCTTGCTTGTCATCTATGTTAAGAGAGAGACGAGTGACAGACTACAACCCAAAAAACAACCAATATGGAAAAACATGGACAGCAACCTCAGGAATCAATGGGATGACACCCTAAAAGAAGCCAACCTCAAACTGACTGAGCTACTCCTCGAACACAACCAAACCCAGCAAAGCAAAGCTAAAACTAAGCTTGAAGAGATGACCTAGCACCAGATCCGAAACAACTAGAAACAAGGAGGATTGTTGCCTGACCACCCATCGCAATAGACAACACGGATCTGAATAGGACCAAGGGACTGACATCACCGTCCAGACCAGAATCAACAACTCCAACTGCCCCCCAAGGCCACTACTCCACAGAAAGATACCATCTACAACTGATGAGGTTTCCCAAGGGCAACTACCAACAGAGGGACAAGACCTGGAAAGGGAAACGCAACCTTAAGTTTCTCTGGCATCCCCAGAGGGTGCCAACAGACCAACAGGGGATGCAACAGGAATAACAAAAGAATGCAATACAGGTATGGAACCACTCCAGCATACCCCTCACCAACACCCAACTCCAAGTACTGAAAAAAGACCTGACCTTCATACCTTGGGCAAGGGCCAATTTAGTGGTCATCATCATTTTATTTATTTCCAGTTTGATTACCGGGGAGGTCCACTGGACCCAGAGGACCAGTTTTCAGTGGAGGCCCATGGAGAAAAGCTCTAAAAATACAAATTACAGAAATATCAAAAGTATAAAAGATACATTGAGGAGAACAGTTTACACAATAAGAACATTCATTATTACAAATAGTAAAAACAGAATTCATTAAGGTTTTTCTTAAGGGTTAAACAATTTTAAAGCTACTCTTACTGAATAAGTGGGGAAAATGCATTATATGTGCGCATAGAGAAGAGAGTAGGAAGACATTTTGCATGCACTTGTTTTAAACTATGAATCTATTTACAATATTTACACAAAGGAGTTAAGGGATAGTTAAGGGATAAATAGCTCTAGGACCTTTTGAGTGCTAGGATACACTCTTAGTAGAATAGCAGTGGGAGTTTTTTTTAGAGAGAATAAGACCCTAGGGGTAGTGAAGAAGCACCTAGGGGCAATGTTCTTGGATAGTTTTTAGGTGGGGTGAAGACAGCTGCATTTCCATTTAGTGGACAGATGTTTGAAAAGCTGAGTTTTGAAATTTTCAGAGTTTGCTGTTGTTCTTAGAGAGGAAGGGAGTGAGTTCCAAGCCTTGCCAATAGTGAAAGAGAGGAGAAGTTGGCCGGCAGGACTTTTCAGGTTTGTTGATAGCAATAATGTTCTGATGTTCAGATCTGAGAGTTCTGTTGGGGATGTAGGGTGGAAGGATGTTAGCTAGAGCAGGACAGTTAGTAGGATGAAATATAAGTCTGTGTGCAGTGGTGAGCTGCAGGTAGTTTGGGAGTTCTAGCCAATTTAGAGATTGCAGGGTAAGTTAATGATGGGTGGAATTTTTGCTGTTGGAGGCAAATTTAGAGATTTTGTTGTAGCAGTTTTCTAGTTTGGAGGTGACAGAACAGGACAAGTTGGTTAGGAGAGGGGATCCATATAATAATGAGGGCAGAAGGTAAGTAGTGGCCACAGTGTGCCTGGTGGAGTGAGAGAGAAAGCGATTATTCCTAGCATACCTAGTTTTTGGTGGGTTTTCTTAATATTTTGTTGAATATGTATGTCAAACCTAAGGAATTCGTTGATTGTAATACCGAGAAGTTTGGCAGAGGGAACCACTTCTATAGGGGAGTTGGAATGACTAAGGACTTTGAAAGTATCTTTATCATAGGAGTAGGATTTTTTTTGGGGGGGAAGAGGAGTATTGTGGATTTGTTAGCGCTAAGGGAGAGGTGGTTTTGGTGCATCCAGTTTTCAGTGGTTGAGAAAGCAGTTTGGGTTTTGAGGAGCAATTCAGAGATGTTTGAGGCAGAGCAGACTAAGGTTGAATCATCTGCGTATTGAATAATTTTGGCATCGGGGATAGCAGTGTGAAAGTTATTAATGAAAATATTAAATAGCATTTTGGGGATGTAAGATTCCTTTACAGATCTGTTAATAATGATGCTGATTGGGAGTGCTATCCCATCTGCAGCACATTTTAAGAAAGAGGAGGGAATATTGTCAGGAGCATTAGAGCAGGGTTTAAGTTTAGACAGAAGTCTTTTTATAAAGTTAGTTGAGACAGGTTTGAGCTCGATCATGAGGGGAGGGTTATTAGGGGAACTGGAGGGAGAAGATGGGGGGACAGATGGGTTATTGCTGGGGAAGGTCTTGGTTAGGTCAGATATTGTTTGTATGAAGAAAGAGTTAAATTCTGAGCTTAGTTCTAGGTCAGATTTACTAAGATCAGGACAGGGATTATTCTTGGAGCCGGGATTAAGGAGAGAGTTTATTGAATTCCAGAATTGCTTGGGGTTTTTGTTATTATTTGACTGGAGCTTGATGTAATAGGATTTTTTGTCCTTACTGATTTGTTGTTTTGCTTGGTTACGTAGTTGTTTGTATTGGAGCAAGTTATTGGGCAGTTTATTGTTTTGGAAAAGCTTCCATAGTTTGTCCCTTTGATGCATAATTTGTCTAGTATGTTTAGATAACCAAGGAGTAGTATTTGTTTTTATCCTTTTGTTTCTGATAGGGGCAAGAGAGTTTAACATATCTAAGAAGATAGCGTTGAAGTAGTCAATAGCAGTGTCGAGGGAGGGTATTTAGGTTTTGCCAGTCCATTTGTTTGAATAAGTCTGAGAAGGTTATGGGGTTAAAGTTACTAAGGTTATGAGTAAGAATGTATTGATGTTGGTGAGGAGAAGAGTTGATAGTGCGATGAATGAAGGATGGGATGTAGTCACTAATAGTATCAGGAATTGTGCCAGAATTAGTTATTTTATTTGGATCGGAGACTAGGATCCAGTCAATAGAGGATCCTGGGGGGTTAGTTTTGCTGGGTCGGGTTATATGATGAATTGTTTGAGTGAAGTTGTAAAGGTTAATGGCTTGGGAGGGAGAGAGACAGTTGATTTTGTTCCAGTCGATATTTACATCACCTACGATGTATGTTTCATAGTTAACTTTAGTAGATGGCCATTGGAGAATGTCTTCGAGGATAGAGATATTGTTCCCGGGAGAGATATATAGGGCAATAATAAAGATATGTGTGTCTATTTAGTTTCAATAGTCCGGCTGTAACTTCAGTATTTTCAAATTGAGGAATTGGAGTTTGGAGGGGAATTAAAGTAAGTGATTTGGAGTAGGCTATGGCAGAGCCGCCACCCTTTTTATTTAGTCAATCATTTCTGAGAATGTGGTATCCTGGGGGAAGGATCTCTGAATCAGAGATATGAGGTTTGAGCCAGGTTTCTGAAATGGTTAGGATGTCTGGTTGGTTATGGGTTAGCCAAGTTTGAAAGAGGTGGACTTTGTTGTTGAGATTCTGAGAGTTCATGGTGAAGATTTTCAGGGTGTTTGGGAGGGGGGAAGATGGAGATAAGTAATTATTGTTAGCAGAGAGAGCTGTTGAAGGGAATAAACTTAAGGATTTTAGGTTTACAGATCGTGAGTTTTGTTGGCTGTAAAGTTATTGTGTGTGTAAATGTATTAGCGATAGTGGAGAAGATTTTATAGTGGAAAAGTTAAAGTTGATTGGGCAGAATGAGATAAGAAGAGATAAAATGGAAGTGAGAGTAAGAGGTAGGGTGAAGGAAGTTTTCAATGGATGTTATTTTTGTTGGTGGGACTGGACAAACAAAGGAAGGGTATGAGCTGATGTAGCATGAAAGAATCAGGAAGAGAAGGAGGAAGCAAGGGGCTTTGAGTTGCTGGAGGATTGTGGAAAGCATGATTATGCAAAGGGAGAAAGACAGGAATTTCAGTTGAGGGAGAGAGTATGTTTGAGATGAAGACAGAATTTGGTAAAAGTAGCAGTTTATCTTAAGTTATATGAAGGAGGAGGGAGTATAGTAGTGAGGGATATAGGGAATGAAGTAGTGAGGGAGATGTGACAGAGGAAATGTATGAGAGGGGGTATAGAAAGTGGGTAGGTGGAGTGAAGAGGGAAAGGCTTATGTTGGGTAATTAGACTGGCTGAGTGGGGAACAGTTGTAAGGCAGGAAGAAGAGCTATTGGGTAATTGGGCTGGGTGGGTGGAGAGATGGAGGAATAAAAGTAGGAGTACCGGGGTGGGTGGTAATTGGGGGCAGGGTAGGGGAGCAGAGTGAGCCCGCAGGGCGAACGGAGCGGGTTCAGACAGGTAAGGAGGAGAGAGTCTGAGAGAACAATCAGTGAGCAGCTGGCTACTGCAATTCGTCTTGCTGGTAGATACGGGTAAGTGTAGGTCAAGATAGTCTGAGGTGGTGATAGAAGGGGGGTAGCAGGATGCTGGGGAGTACAGCAGGTAGACAGTGAAGTATATGGGCAGTCTAGTGCAACACAGCTGTACTTGGGAATGATACAAGGAGACAAAGAAGGATAAAAATGTGACACAAGACTAGTAGAGGGAGCAGCCTAGTGGGGAAAATGTGTAGGAGCTATGCTGGAGGTGGCAGAGAGATAGAGATCAGAGATAGCTATTATGGAGAGTGGGGAAGGAGCTATTATGGAGAGTGGGGAAGGGGTAATTAACAGTTACAGGTGGCTATGCAAGGCCAAGAGAACTTATTTATAAAGGGCTAGAGAGGGGGTATGGCTGCTGGGTAACCTGCCTAAGTAGCGGGCTTTTAATACATATAAGAACTAAGTGTGACGAAATATCAGCTTTACTACTTGATGGGGGAAACACGTACTTTATTGCTTCCCTAGGTAACAAGGTTCTGACGTAGGACAGCAAGTATCAGGAGTTTAATGTTGAAGAGGCTGGAATTGTTTGCCAGGGGTCCTTATTTACCACTCAGAGAGAGTCTTTTAGTCTTAGAGCAGGGTAGGATGTTAAGAAAGCTGGGAGGGTTGGAGAGAAGAGAAAAAGAAAAAAAATAATAAAATAAATAAAGTGGATAGAAATCTGGTTAATTTAGGTACAAGATATACGCATTTCAATCAGTGCAAATACACAGCACATCATTCATTTCAGAGAAACAGCCTTTTAAAGTTAAGGTAGCAATGCAAGAAATTCAGGCAGTAGAATAATCATTAGCATCATACACTATAGGAAACAGGCTAGTTCACATATTATTGTTAACATGTACAGTATGCAATAGGCTATAGCATGTAAGGACTGTAATAAACTGCTTTCACATAGCATATGATTCAGCAGTGCATTTGTGCGGACATGTATAAGTTCATGGAAAAACACAGACTATCCAAGACGGCTGCTAAAGTAAACTACTACACAAGGAAAAACAAAGCAATAACTCCCTCGCTAATTCAGAGGATGCTGCAATAGTGTGGGGATTGAGACGGGAGGCTAGGTACTAGTCCTCGCCCAGCACTTGGGTTAGTAGCAAGTACTCAGACCCTGTCAGATCTACCTTAAATTGGGGAACGCCATCCTATTGGTAGCAAGTGTAAGTGAGGAGGTTCTGAGTTCACCTGCTCGTACACCACTTAAGCATTGGCGTGTACAGCAAGGGCTTTGTAGAAGCCACAAGTATGTGCTTTTCAGTGAGTATTATGCTAAGCAAGAGATTAGGGATATTTAAAAAGCACTGTTTGAATAAATTGTTAGAATCACTTTTGTACTGTGTAGTGTTTAAACCAACAGTTTCCCCAAGCCTAACTAATGTGTCAATAGGAAGTGGAGAGACAGACTCCCTCAGGCTATAGAGGAATGGGAGAAAAATGACGTGGGAGTGTTGAGCAAGTCTGTTCAGCTGGGTGGGAAGAGGATAGCGAAAAACAAATGCTCACATTAAAATGAGCTTTATCCAGAAAAGTTAACCCAGTTTGGCACTGAAAGATAAAATGTTATTTCAGGCTAGTTCCGACTGTGTAGCCAAGTAAGCTACTGCTAGACAAATGTACTGCGAGTAACCCTCTAAAGTTAAAGTGAAATACCAAGGGTTACCATAGCGCTATTTTACAGGAGTGGGGTAGCATGCATCAACTCCACGTGGGGCACAGATGAATTTGTCATTACATGTGTAATTAGCTGGCTCAACAGTACATACAAAACACCTGTTCACTCATCACAGTTTGTCAGGCCGGTCTAACATAAGTTATACTACAAGGCAAAGTTAGCTAACAATCAGAAAATACACATGGGAATGCAGTAAAAAAAAAACAGATGAAAATAGCAGCCCAAAATATATAAAACAACCTAGTCACGTAAAGATGTTTGACAGGCTAGTCTGGAACTCAAGCACTGACTCGACGTTATTACAGCTAAAAAACAGCAAAAAGTGAACTTACAAAGTTAAAGGAAGCTACGGCCAGGAAAACGCACAGCAGCCGGCGGGTAATTCCAGTTAGTAAAGATGGCGCCACGCAGGTATAGGCATCGATATAAGACTCTTCTCCAGGAAACTACAATTGAAGCTATTTTTTTCATAACCACAACAAAAGAGAACTCGAGGAATCTACTTCCATCATAAGGACTAGATCCTGGAAAAAGCCAAGCAACTTTTGCCCCCCCCCCCTCCAAGCTGGTGATCACCGTTTTTCAAGAAAAATGTGAGGAGGATATTAGGAAACTGCTGAAAAACCCTCCAAATAAAAGGCTTACAATATCAGCACAAACGAACTAGTAGCCTTCCAAACCCTCAGCAAAGACGATCATGCAGGATAATTAAGGCAGACAAAGGTGGAGGCATCCTTGTCACCGACACCTCCACCTACAACTACAAAATATGGGCACTTTTGTACAACCATAATTTCTACTCCACTACTGATCTAGACAATGTAAAAAAAGCCTATGAAAACCTCCAAACTAAACTCACCAACCTTTATGAGGACAAACACATAAGTGAGAAACTCCTAGATTTTTTGACCATCACCCACCCAAGACTTCCACAGTTTTCGGCATTCCCAAACCCCGTAAGAACTTCTTAGACCCCCCCCCATATAGACCAGTAGTAGCCAGTGGGGGATTCATCACTGAACCCATGGCCATCTACCTTGACGTGACCATCAAGCCTGTCAACCAAAACAACCATTCTTTCATATTAGACTCTGAATTTTCTCCAAAAGATCAAAAACCTGACCATCCACAAGGGCTCCATCCTGGCCATTACAGATGTAGAGACACTCTACACAGTACTACCTCACCAATACCATATCAATGCCATGATTAAAGCTTACTGCAGGGATTATGCAGCACTTCCAGGAGAGACAGAGGTCCTGGGGAAACTACTCTCACTATTTAAGAACAATTTCTTCAGATTCGGTGACACTATTTTCCGACAGACCAAAGGAATAGCCATGGAGGCAGCCAGGGCACCCAGCCTAGCAAACATGGCCATGGGAAAGTGGGAGAAGGAATATGTCGATTCCCCATTTATTCAACACATGGGGTGCTACCTGCACTTTATTGACGACATATTCATCATCTGGATTGGCAGCCAAGATCAACTCAACGACTTCTTCAATCATATCAACACGTCTACAAATTCCCTTAGGTTCACTACAAAACAAGATCTGGACAGCAAAGATTTTTTTGGACCTCACCACCAGCAAAACTCTGAACAAGAATTTCCTCACCAATGACCTCTACAGTAAACCGACTAGGTTCAGCACGCTCCTACACTTTAACAGCATGCACCATCACAAGCTAAAGCACAATATAGTTAAGTCACAAGGGCTTAGGATAGAAAATTTACAAAGAAAATCCAAGGGCTCCAGAGGGATTTCCTAGCCAGGGGATACAGCAACAAGTTCCTTAACAGCATCTTTAGCTCCATCATTACGAAAAAAGTCAACAGTGAACCTCTATCCCTCTCCCCAGGGCACAACCCACACAGACAGCTACGGAATCTAACAACCCGACCCATCGACCAACAAACATGGATGTGGAATATTGTCCTCACTTACCTGGTGGATTACCAGGAAATAAAGAACATAATAATGGACAACTGGCCCATTCTAACTGAGAACAGGACCATTGGACAACTATTCCCACCCCAAACTAAATTCACTCCCAAAAGAGGATGCAACATCAGGGACTATGTGGAACAACCACCAATACCCAGGACAGTAGAAAAAGGAGGAACCTACCCTTGCAACAACCCATCACGTACATTTTGCAAGTTTATGAGTAATAAGTACACTTTCTACTGCCCCAATAATTGTAAAATATTTACAGCACACCATCTTGGCAACTGCAACTCTGAGAGGGTAGTGTACAGAGCACAGGTGCACTAAATGCAGGGTGTTCTACATCAGGAAGACTATAAACAAACCCAAAATGAGAGTAGCAAATCACTATCATGACATCAGGTAACTAGCAATATCCAATCCCTTGGCTATCCATGCCCGAAACAAGGCAGGCTGCAACAGGTTCATTTTCAACACACTAGACCAGATACCTGAAACTACACTCAACGGCAACACCAACGACTACCTGGAAAAGAAGGAACTTTGCTGGTAGATGAGGCTGCAAGCCAGAAAGACCCTAGGAATCAACACTATGGAATCACTCATTCCGATCTTGAACCTCCATAAGGTCAACCACACAAAGTATAGGGTAACTGGAATACTGGACAAAATCCTACCACAGACCCAGTGACTACCAGATCAAATTAACATCAGCGTGTTACCAATTTTTATTAAAACCTGGACAGCTAGTCGTTTAAGAAAACGTTTTTACAGCCTCATTTTTATATACTTTCTACCTGATATCATGCATGCTTTTATCCTTAGTTTTGAGTTTTTTTGAATGGTTATTTTCTTAGCATTTTTATAAAGTTTTTATACAATTTCTGATAGATAAGTCGCCTTTTCTGAACCCCCAAGCCCACACTAGCCCCCTAGTCCATCTCACTCCTCAGACCACCCTTCCCTCTTTTCAGCAACAGTTCTTTATAAGTACTAAGTTTCGAGCCAAAAAATTTCAACATGCTTCAGTCTAATTTGCTGTAATATTTTCCAGTCTAGCCATCCCCCCTTCCTGTGTTACCACATAGCAGACTACCTTTCTATTTTCCACCTGCCCCCTCCCCACTATATTCCCACTGATGCTTCCTTTAATGGAAGGTAAGACTAAGCCCTCTGGCTTGATGTATTACCTATTTTTCCTCTAAATGATTGTTTCTCATCTTTCGGCGCAGGGTTTATTCTGGCTATCACTAGTTTTGGCACCCCCTCCGCACCTCAGCATATGTTTTTACTTTCTTTTATTTATTTTTTTCTCCTTTTATTATGTTTGTGGTGTTGGATTAACGGTTTAACCTTCTGGCTTTCTCCGTTCATGCAGTTAATATACAAGGTCCTCTTAGCATTTCACTATTCCTGGGTGCCAGTCTTCTACCCTCAGCAATAGCAAGTAACTTCATCATTTTGCCTTCAATTAAAACTGTTTTATCAATCTAGATACTGAAAAAGCATGTGATTCTATATATTGAGATTATTTATCTAAAGCAGTAGAATTGTTTCATTTTCCTCCTAATTTCATTATCTTGTTAAGGAATACCTACAAGAATAATAAAGGATATGTAAAATTAGGTTCACATACTTCTAATTTTATAAATACAAAGGAACTAAACAAGGTTGTACCCTCTCACCCTTATTATTCAGTTTAGCTATAGAAATATTTGAAATCCTAATTAATTGAAATACTAAAATCCCAGGTTTAGAATCAACAAAGACTGTAACTCTAAATCAATGATGTTTGCTGACAATATTCCTCTAAAAATTAAAAATACCCTAGAAATGTTAGAAGAATTAAACTAAATAATTGATAATTGTCAAAGGATGTCAAATTTACACTTCAATAGTTCCAAATTGAAACATATTTTTATTAATAAGAAAAAACATTAAATGCAGATATTTTATTTCTACATGAAGAATCTAAAATACATTATACTTAAGTATTCACATTTGTAACGCTACAAATGAAATCATAAATTATAACTATGAAAAACAATAACTTCTTTAACTAATCTCATTAATTATTGAAATAAAATATAAACTTAATTCGAAGATAGATTATACATTATTAAATCATTTTTGTTTCCAAAAATGTTATGTATAGCACAATCTCTTGTATTACTACAAAACAAGAAACCAATAAAAATAAGAAATAGATTACTTATAAACTTCTTATGGTATCCAAATAAATCTAGACTGGATATAAACTATCACTTTAGACTTTGGAAAAATAGGGGTTTGAACTTTCCTAATATAGAAACTTATGCAAAAGCAGCAATTATAAAAATAGTTCTTAACTGGTTAGACATAAATTAAATATCTAACTGGAAAATTTTACATCTAAAATTACTGAATGTCAATAAGTTAAACTCTTTAGACTCAATAAATTCCAAATTATATAATCCATTCTGGCTATTAATCTATAAATATATCCAAATAACTACAAATTCCCCATCTAACTCAACTTACTTAAATTCAAGCTTAAACATTTTTAAAAGAATAATACTAAGCAACTCAAATTACAAATTTTGGTTTGAATCTCTAATTCCCTTTTCATTAACCAAAAGCCTTACGAATAAATTCCCTCCTCATATTTTAACTCAGAATAATAAATATCTTTATTATGGGTACCGATGTTTTGAAGGACCTACATGTAAATCAGCTAAAACTATTCACTTAGAATTTAATATAAACAAGAGTGACAAATTATTTACAATTAGTTTTAACATTATATCAAACTAAGTTTTCTATTTTATCTAAATCTTCTTTAGTTGAAATTCCTGAATGGATATTGATGTTATATAAGATTAATTATAAACATAGAGAATTTAATAATTTAATTTCCAAAAATATATCAACTTTAAACAATGATTATTTGAACTTAGATAAGAACTTTTGGAAATGTAACTAAAGAATTTCCTATAGTTTTCACTGATCAAAATAAAGATTAACTTCTTTCTTCTATTAAGAATATATCTTGGAACCTTTACTGGGGTGCCACATCTACTATGTGTGGTGGATGGTGTGTGTGTGTGTGTGTGTGTGTGTGTGTGTGTGTGTGTGTGTGTGTGTGTGTGTGTGTGTGTGTATGTGTGTGGTGGATGGTGTGTGTGTGTAGTAAAAAAGAGAAATTCAAAACTTCTGGTATTCAAGGTTTTGAATTTCGCGTTTTTTTAGTTTTCGTTGTTTTGTGGATTCCACTTCTTGGGCTCGAGATACAGAAATTCAAGATTTCAGTATTTCGAGCTTCTGAAGTGAAACCGTTGAAACTGGGTATTACTAAGTTGGACTTTTACAGTAAACAAAGGTAAAATAAATAAATAAACAAAAGACCACTGAAAAGTTCCACTGAACCAATGCATTAAAATGTATTAAGTACTTGAATATTTGTATATAAATAAATTCTTCAGATGTACGGATAATGCTTTAATGTTAATAATTTACCCATACTGATTTACATGTCATGTGGTACACAGCTCATCTAAAAGGATCAGCTGGAACACAGACTTCACAGAGGCCCGGTCACATCTTCTATATCTGACATGACACAAGTCACCTTCTTTCTCAAAATTACAGCTGTTCCATCCATGAGGTAGTTGTAAGAGATTAATATACTTTAAACAGTGTACAGTCATGTAAGTAAACCTACCATAACAGTAGATGTTCAAATGATCGCTGCTGCAGTAGTCTAAGGCTATATAAGTTATATCCTGCTAGAATATAACAGCAGGCCTGCTTTCAACGCTTCAGGGAACCTTCCTTGCATCCAGTTAATCAGCTCAAGCTGAGCTGACTAAAAAGACAGTTTGGGTGCAAAACCCTTCAGAGCTTTCATGCCAATATACATAGGAAGTCTAAGCCCTGAAAGGACAATGCTAGGAACAAAAGAAAATAAAAATCCACACCCTGGCAATAAAAACACACCAAGAAACAAGGGGGGGGGGTGGCGGGAAGTAGCAGCTACGGCAGCAGTGATCATTTGAACATATACTGTTATGGTAAGCTTACATACACAACTGTACTATCTTTTTTACATTGATTACTGCTGCAGTAGCCTAAACTATAAGGGTAGAATATAGCAGATTACCATACCTTACAAATTTTGGGAGATGGAAGGAGAAGAGTCCAGGAGCCCCTGGAGAATGGTTCTAGCAAAGCCTAATCCAGGCCTAAAGAAGGAATCAAGCTTACAGTGCACTATAAAACTATGTACAGACAGCCATGTTGCTGCTTCTAGAATACTTCTAAAATCCATTCCTTTCTAAAAAGCCATAGATGAAGCCAAAGTCTTGGTGCAGTGGACCTTGACTCTGCCTGGAATAGTTTGTTGTAGTGAGTATAACAAAACGTAATAGCCTCAGACAATTATTTGGAAATAGTCTGCTTTGATACAGGTTGTTCCTTCTTACCTTCATAAAAAATGAACAATTAATCCAGAGATTTATTTCTGTGACAACAGTATCTGTGTTGTCACTGGATATCCAAGGTATGGAGCATCCTTTCTCCTTCATTTTTAGGATAAGTAAATAAAACAGGGAAATTGATAATTGCCTTAAAGTAAACTCTGATACCACTTCAGTCCTGAAAGACAGATTCGTTTTCAAAGAAACCCGGTCTGTCTCTATGGAAAATGAGATAGGATCAAGTCATAATAAGTGCTTACAACTCAGATACTCTTCTTGCAAAGGTCACAACAATCAGTAAAATGATTTTCCATGTTAAGAACCTCAAGTCAGCCATATTAACTGGTTCAGCTGGAGCAAGTGTTAGCTTCTCTAACATAAAATTAAGATCATAGGAAAGGGCCAATGTTTTTCTTGGAGGATTCTTAACTGAAACCCCTTTCAAAAACATTTTCACATGAGAATGCCTTGAAAGAGGTGGATCCATGGGCAGACATACTGAAATGGCCAATAACTGAACCATAATGGAGGAGTAAGAAAGACCATGAGAAAGTAACTCACTCACAATGTTGTAAACCAGAAAACAACTAGCCCAGAACAGGTGCTGGTTATGTTGTTGGCACAGACTAAAAAAACCTTTTCCATTTGCTAATACATGATCTTCTAGTAAAATACTTTCTTGCCTACATTAGTACCTGCTGCACAACCTCAGTAAAAAGGTGCCTAATGGGAATTAAAACAATATCATCCAAACAGTCAGATGAAAGTGACTGGGGTTAGGATGTATCAAACATCCCTGGATCTTGTGAGTAGATCCATTCTGTGAGGAAGCGTGTGATAATTGCTCCTAGTCATTTCCCAAAGAAGGGAGAATCAATGTTGTATGGGCCAGAAAGGTCGTCACCGCAATGATCTTGGAGAATTCCTTCTGAATCTTCAGAAGTACTAGATATTAGTGGAAAGGCATACAGGAACATTCCTATTCAAGGAAAAGAAAAGACACCTGTGTTCTAGGTCTTCTTACATGGAACCCTGCAGCAGGATCTTGCTAGCTGATTATTTAGAGATGAGGCAAATGGGTCTACTACAATAATTCATCAAGGATGGATCAAATCTTGAAAAAAAAAACTGATCTAGTTACCATACATGAGGGTCTGCCATGTCCTGCTCAGGCTGTGTGCCACATAATATTGCTTTGACAGAATGAAGGTGCCTAATGAGTGAGACTGTGCTATGAAGCTATATCCCAAGCTAACATGGTTAGTCTGCAAAGGTGGTGGTATGGCATGGTTCCTCCCATTTGTAGATTGACTGTGGTATTGTCTGAAACAACTTGAAGAGGTCTTGTGGACCAAAGATAATTCAAAGAGTTGAGTGCCTTGATTAGGACAAGCATTTCTTTTATATTTATGTGCTTGTGTCTATACTAGGTGTTCCACACACCTTGCACTATTATTCCACCTGAAACTGCTCCACAAGCAAAGTCCAAGGCATCTGTGATGACTGACTGCTCTGGAATAGGGAGGGAGAAGAGCAATCCCACATTTAGGGATAATTGTTGTTTCCACCAAGTAATTTCTCTACTGAGAAATCCCAGCATTGTGATTTTAAAAGACAAGGGAAGTTGATGCTGGGGTAAAGAGACTTCAGATACCACTGTATAGTTCCTCATGTGGGGTAATGCCAGAGTTATCATGAGAATCAAAAATAGAATGAGACCCTTGCAGTGACGAATGTATGAGTGGAAACCCTTAGAAATAGATCTAGATATAGATCTACTTTTTTTTTCCTGTGGAAAAAATGCACTTTGAACTGAGACATCCAGCTGGTACTCCTGGAACATAATCTTGTGTGAAGAAGTCAAAATGGATTTTTGAGTTTTCTCTTGGATTCCCAGCTTGTGTGAGAGATCTCTCATCAGATAAATTCCCTATACTTTGAAAAAGACTGCAAAGATAAGCAAGTCATCTAAATATGGAAAAAGAAAAGGAACACCCTGCAGCCTGCAACAAGCTTTAAATGGAGAGAGATACCAGGAAATTTGATTGAGGAAGAAGAGGTAACAGAATGTGAAGTGAAATCATGTTGAAGTTAGGCACTATCACAAACATGTCTAAGAAGGAAAGATTCACAACTGATCTCCAAGCATCGTCTTTCTTTGACAATAAAAACATCTTTGAATAAAAACCTTTCCCTACATAAGGAGGAGGAACTGGTTCTATCACTCCCTGGAACAGCATCTAATAAGGACAGGTGGAAATAAAATAGTTTGGTCTGGTGAATAAGGAATAACCCCCCCCCCCCGGCAAGGAGGAATGTCCTATCACTGCCATCTATAACATTGATTAATGACCTTCAGAACCCATTTTTCTGAAACTATCTGCTGCCAAACACAAAAGTAGAGATTCAGACTTTCTGGAAGGGAAAGGGACTGCAAGGGTGGGAGAAAGGAACAAATTCTCTTAAACAGTCAAACTAGTTGGACTGTCATTGGTTTGGGGGTTCCTGAATATTTTTGGATCACCCTTGCCATTTTGCCAAAATTGGATGAGAAGTTAGAGAATCCCATAGAAAATTTGAAAAAGGAAGGCAGAAAAATCTTAATTTCAGGATTTAAGTAACCCCTTTCATCACACTTTTTACCACCTCTGCAGCAAAGTAACCAAATAATGAATCTCTAGCCAAAGAAGAAAGTACAATCTTATTATTCACATCCTCCTGGGAGGTTCTGAGAATGCAGCCAGGCAAACCTCCTCAAAACTGTACCACAGACTTTCGACCTGGACAAATTATTAACGGGGTCATACACACACTGTAAACAGAAAACAACCACTAGTGCAATAGAAGAAACTAAATAATTCAAAACAGATTTTTTTCTCACACAAAGAAAGTGTAGACAAAACATTCCTTATATTTTCACAATTAGTCAGAATAAACGTTAATATATGAGCCTGATGATTTAAAATTCTGAAAATCAAAGTTGGAGAAGCAACCCATCAATAATTCTGTACCCACCAATAATCGTATCAGAGAGAGAGTAGGACAGAAATCTACTGTTTAAAAACTATAGCTGCTGGGTCAAGTTTGGGAAGTGTGTATAAAAAATTAAAAAGACTAAGGAACTTTATACGTTCTATCTGCCTGTTTAGGGCAGCAGGCTGGCTAACAGCAAATTATGGACAGACATGCAAATTCTGCAAAACTGACAGGACTAAAGGAATTGGTGAGGGTTCAGGAAATTCCACTGTATCTGCTCATAAAATTTTCTGAGGGATTCAGAAATCTCAATGTACTCTCACTGAAAACAAGACATATTCTGGTCTCAAAGAAAGAGGAGCCTCAAAGGGAAAATCAGAAACTGAGCTCTCATCCAAGTCTGAATCAGAAAAACTGAGGAGAAACTTATACCTATCCCTTCATCTTCCTGTCCAGATTCAGAATCTAGAATCTTGTCAGGAAAAGAGAAATCTTTCTTCCTTTCTTTTACCAGAAAACAATAAATAAGAAGGAGCAAAAGTGTAAATAAAACCCAGAACCAGACTAAGTAAACTATTCCTGTCTAACAACATTTCGTTTAGTTTTCTGTTTCATTTTGACTGATAAAATGGGACTAGCAGTGTTATAAATGGCAGCAGCAGTTTCTCCAGGGATGGGCACAACATTCTGACAAAACAGTAAAGCCTTCCCTGTTCCCTCTCCCAGGACCAACAACTGTGCCTCTCTCTTGCCAACTGGGGGATCCCCAACCACCTCAGAGGATGTGGCTAACCCCAGTCCATAGTGGCTGTAGGTGCTACATCACAGAGATCAACAGTAAAAGAAGAGTGGTCTAAGGTGTAACAAATGGCCACAGCAAAGTCAACCACCTGAGGCCGAGGCAAATTGCTAGTCTGCTCTGGTAACAAAGGCTATTTGATTACATTTTTCTTTTTGTGGCTGGAAGAAGGAACAACTGTGGGAATAGCAGCTTGTTCCATGGTCAAGCCAATAATGGTGCCACTCTGCTGTGGAAAACAAGCAGCAAGAGCTGGTAAAAATGTTAAGACTTTAAAAGTCACTTTTTTCACAGAAAAACACAATAAAAAGTACTTTAAAATACGTGCCATCCACAAAAGTAAAATAAACTCAATTTCTCTACAGAATTTTTTTAAATACTTTGAACAACTTTTAAATTGACATGAAAAAAGACTGCTCCCATTTAAAAGTACAATACAGTCTCTTGGCAGTCTGTTAAAACAAACTCCTAGCTTTAAAATAACTTTCCTAAGCAGAAAAGCGTTATCAACAAACATTTTTTTTAATAAGTTTTTTTCCCCCAAAGTGAACTTATCTACCCAGCAAAGGAACAACACAAGCCAACTGTTGAACCTCAAAACCTCAGAGGAGCATACTCTTTCATGGCAGGAAAGGGCTTGGAGCCCAAACTTGTCTTTTAGTCAGCTCAACTCGAGTAGACTAATGGTTTGGGTGCAAGGAAGGTCCCCTGAAGCTTTGGAAGCTAGCCGGCTGTTATATCCTTGCAGGATATAACCCTTGTAGGTAAAGATACTACAGTAGTGATCAATATGAAGAATATCAATATTTAAGTTTTTACCAATTATTAGTCCACAAGTCCTCAAGAAATACTGCCCCACACATAATTTAATTTGACCCTTATAAACTGTCCTATCATATGGCAATTTTGATCATGGTGTTTCATTGTTTAACAAGTTCCCTTTCGCAAGAGAAACTCAATACAGGTAAAGATGTATGTTGCCTTCAAAAGTCATATACCTCACCCTAATGAAATACCGGTAAAATGCAACACACCAGTGTGCCACTTTAAAATATGTGAGTTTCTTAAGACAAATTAACTCACATCCATTTTGGCAGTTAATGATAAATCTTCTAAGGAATTATAACCGAACACCTGGTACAAACAGTAGGCATGACATATTTTTAGCCTTAGAAAATTTAATGTAATAAAGAGTTGAATATTACCCACCATACTACCCCTTCAGTAAAGGGATTCTTGTCAAAGTATCTAAGGAGTGGTAAAAAATGGTCATTTTCCAATGAACTACACATGTTGTTGTTTCTGTTATCATCATCAAGATTTTTGAACATCTGATGTAATGAAAATTCAGGGCATCTATATTTTAGGCAAGTACTATATTTTGCAACCTGATGAGAAGACATATTTCCACCCATAAGGGAAATGGAGTATAAAGTAACTTGACAGCCAGGTAGACTGCACTATGGAGATAAGACAAATGGTGACAACTATGTGGGATGACTGGAAAAGCCTAGCAATATCACGTTACATCTCTTAATGAAGTTAACACTTTCTAGTTTTTCAACCAGCAGCTGTAAATATAGGTGGCACAGGGGCGTATGTGCTGCTGTCTCAAGGTGCTCCACTTTGGTTGTCATTTGGAGTGTCTTCTGTGCATGTCCTCTGTGTCGCTATGCACTCTGAATGGCTGTTCTGATTTTGTCTCACATTCTAAAGGCTTGTCACTGGGGAAATGACAATCCTCCAAACTGGCTACAGGTTTGTGCATGTGTGTGTGTGTGTGTGTGTGTGTGTGTGTGTGTGTGTGTGTGTGTTTATCCTGTTGGGACATGTGGCTATTTTCACCTTGTCAGTACCTACCCTTTGACCTTACCTCCTTTTGTAAAAAGCAATAGGCCAGTCATACCAGGGGTGAATGTATGAATACCTATCAGATTGTATAATTCCTTCTTAATAAACAAATAAATGTATTGTGGATATTCAGCTATAACATATATTTAAATTGTGCTTTTAGATGCATAAGTAATGTGAACAACTGCATGACAAATCTGTAAGTGACAATTTATGATACCCAATAACGGTTTCTTTATGTTCCTCATAAATATTCCAAATGCTTACAATATCAGTTTTTTGGGATAAATATATGGTGGGTTTTGTTCTTGAGTCAAAATTACAAGGTTTTTATGATTTTATGTATTATACACTTGCATCTTGGTGAAAAGGAAAATGTGTATATTTGTTGTGTATGAAATATGGAGATGTCAGCAGTAAGGATATAACATTTCACTAGAAGGAAGAATGTGAAAGCCAGAACATAGGCTGCACCTTCACTATGTTCCTAGTGTAACAAACATTAGTCTTAGTTCCTTTCTTACACAGTCTTAACAGATTGCACCATTTCTGACACAGTACACCTCCTGGAACCAAGAAGAACTTACATATTTGTACACAAATTTTCCACACCCTAATCATGCCCCTGACAAGCACAAGCTGGATCAGAAATTGTTTAGTTGTAATAACAGGAAAGCGCTGGTCAGTTACTTTCAAACAGAGAATGCCTCCTCACTCCCAAAGAGAGTCATTTTCTCACTATGCAAATCTCTGATGTTTGGTAGTTATCAATTAAAGAACTATAAACCAAAGTTATGTATTTATAATTGCTACTGTCATGCATATTCATGTTAATCTTTGAAAGTTATTATCACTGATAAACAATAAAGAAGTAAATGCCATCTGCATTCATACACAGTGTGCATCTATAGTGCATATCATTTAAAATAACTATATGCAGACTGTTTGTCCTTGGAGGCTGGATTGGGATCAAAGTGAAAGAAATACTACAATGTATGCTGAACAGTGATCAAGGAACTGCCCTTTGCTTTGACACACATTCTACATTTCCATCCCAAAATTAAAAAAAAAAATGCATTCAGAGTCCCTCCTCCCAAAATCTGACACTGGTCAAAGTAAAAAAAAAATAATGACTGCAATAATGAATTTAAACTTGTCAGATGCATGTAATGCCATCCCTGAGAAGCCTGACTGTTTAACAGGGATCAAGTAATTAAAATTTGTTTTTAACTAGCTAGCCTCCCCTATATCCATCCTCAAAATAATTACATTTTGACTGTTAATACCCCCCCGACGGCTGCGGTGGTGCAGCGGTTAGAGTTGCTGTCTCACAGCAAGAGGCTCTCCAGTTCGATCTTCAGCTGGGGTGTCTTCTGTGCGGAGTCTGCATGTCCTCCCTGTGGTCATGTGGGTTTCCTCCAGGTGCTCCAGTTTCCTCCCACATCCCCAAAGACATGCTGGAAGTGGATTGGACACGCTAAAATTGGCCCTAGGTGTGGGTACGTGCGTGGGTGTGCTTTCCGTGGAAGGTTGAGCACCAGGCTGGCAACTCGACACTGTAAAACCGGGAAAAGCTGAAAGAGAGAGATACTCCCCCGATCTTTTACAAAGATCAGTCATGTCCTCTTACAGGGAGCAGCATTAGCCACTTGTTACAGACGTACCTGCTGCAGTTATTAAACTGTATATATACATTACACAAATCATTGTTGTAGGTAGTATATACCATGTGTGTATCATGCACTGTTATCACCATTCACAGCTTCATCTGCTGCTCTACCAGTACTTTTTTTTTTTTTTTTTTTACCTGCAAGAGAAACTCTCTCTTAAAGATTGTAGTGTTTGCTTCTAGCCATGTTCCCTAACCAAATAAGATTACTGGGTGAGCAATGATATCTGTTGTTCTGAGCATGATTACTCATGACTTGGTGCAACATGAGATGGAAAGTGAAATAGTACACAAGCAGTAACACATCTCACTTCTTGGTAGAATTTTCATTTTTTCGATACTTTAATGTCTAAGGGTAGGAGAGTATTTCACTTTTTTATTTTAAGGTTGTAGATTTTATGATTAAAACAAATAATACATGAAAATGGAGTCATTTTGGCACTGACAATTCTGTCCAATGCCTGTAATTATAACATAACTAAGTAAATACAGCATATAAAGATATCTGAAAGATTTCAATATGCTGAATCATATCAGATGAAAACAGGACTGAATTTTCTGCTTTTACGTTCAATGTTACCACTTTTGAGACAATATGAAAAACATGAAGAAATCCCTATTTTCCTGGATGGTTAAAATTACTACTATGGTTCATAGGTGTGTACTAGGCTAATGGTCCTGGGGCTTTTACAAGCCTAGCCCATAGAGTTGCCCTGGCATTGTGCCGCCCGTCGTTAGTTCCCAGTGCCTCTATCAAGTAGAGCCACTGGAGTGATCCCCAGGGTGAACTTTCTATTTCCCATCCACTCATCAAGATTTCTCTTGAAAAGTGTTAGTGAGGTGCTCTGTCTGACATGTATGGGAAGTCTATTCAAGAGCATGGGCAGTCTCTGGCTTATGAACCTGTCCCTCCAGCATGTTATGTTGATTGTGATAATGAGGTTAAGATCTCTGGAGTGTGTGGTGTGGAGGGATTAGAATTTCTTTGGATGTAGGATTTCTAACACAGCTGGGTCAGACATGGCTTTGTAAGTCAAACAGAGATCGCTTCTTAGTAGACAATATGAGACAGAGAATAGCTGGAGTTTTTTGAGTCTGTCCACGTAGGACATGTGTTTAAGGCCTAGGATCCTCTTCATGAGGTACTTTTGTGGCCTCTCCAGCTGTTGCAGGTGTCTAGTGAGGTACAGGCCAAATGGGGCATTATACTCTATGACTGGTCTAACGAGGGAACAGTAGAGAGAAATGATGACCTCTTTCTTCCTGGATGCAAAACCCTTGGTAATGAGATGTGCCACATAGAAGTACTTTCTCACCAGAGTGGCAATGTGGTGGTTGAAGGAGAGATTGCTGTCAATCTGTGCCCCCAGATCTCTTATAACGCCTTCAGTGTTCAGTGGGCTCCCATCTATGTGGTAATTAGTGGAAACTGAGTCTTTCCTTAAGGGGTTGACGATGCATTTTTGGCATTAAGCTTAAGGCCATGGTTTCGACACCAGTCACTGGTCTCAGTGAGGCCTTTATGCAGGATGTCTGCATCACTTGGGGAGTTAATAATGGCTCCCAGGTTGCAGGCGTCTGTGAATTTGATCTGCCAGAGTCCCTCTGTGTTGGCCTGGACTTCTGAGAAGTAGATCCCAAACAGAAGAGGACCCAGGACCGATCCTTGTGGGACTCCACTCGTGACTGCTCGGCAGTCTGACTTGGAGTCCGCTACTTTCACACTGTGGGTTCTATCTGTGAGCCAATTTGCAACCCATCTAACAATATAGGGGTTGATGCCTAGTTTGGTGAGTTTAACAATAATTCCCGAGTGAGGAATGGTATCTAAGGTCTTGGCCAGATCGAGGTAGGCTGTATGAACTGCCTTACCTTCATCCACCACTCTGGTGACTGACTCAAAGAAGTCAACCAGGTTGAGCAGGCATGATCTACCTTTCATAAAACCAAATTGTGTGGGATCTAGAGTTTGGAGATTCCCTATATCCTTGTTAATTAGGTCCGTGATGATGCACTCCATAGCCTTACATATCAGACTTGTCAGGTATAGCTCAACTTAGGGCAGATAGGATAATTTTTACAGGTACGTTGTGTCATGTCAGGCATTTGTTTTCAATTTTACTTAAATATTTCATGCAAAGGATTTTTACCTTGATTTTTACTATGACTATGTTCTTGCCAAGGAAAGTGGGTTCTCTATTTCTAAAACATTTATTATTTTTTTAATTTAGTTACTTCCGTGGAACTATATACTTGTTAAGATTGAAAAACTGTTCTATATACTGTATTTTGAGTAGCTGACTCTATGTCTTCTGGTCCTGTCTTCTGATGATGCGGTTATGTGGGGGCAAATCTTTGCAGTGGGCAGGTATGTGTTGTGTAGTCTAGCAGATTTCAGTAGAGAGAGACATATATTACAGCACAGTCAGAAATTCAGTCCAAATCTGTAAATCTCCAAGCTTTGGCTTAAAAAGAAAGTCCTAGCAGAGGATCGGGAAAAAAAGTACTTTCTTATTTTTCATAATAGAATGTCTTTATATTCAATTCCCTAAATAGTTAGTGCTAGTGGATCTTTTTATTGGCTTAGTTTATGTAGTTAAAAAAGTGTGCAGTCATAATCAGGTTGAACTTTATGAAGAATTTCATAAATATGGGAGGAACAAGGCTATATCTGAGGGCTAAAATCATAGTGTTATGCCTAAATCATAGTAGTTGAGGTTATATTTAAGGAAAAAGTAGCAAAGCAAAATAGAAAATGACAGTATTTCCAGTAAAGTGTATAGTGCTTAGCATATAGTGCAACAGCACAGAAGTAACACTAAGAAATTGTCTACAAGTGGGATGATTAATTTTTAGGAAAGAAACAATGGGTATGTGAATCACTGCAAAGATGGCCCTAAAGTGGTTCTAAATGTTGGGGAGTCACTATCAATGTAGTGCAATACAAATGCTTCCAAAATGGGCTGCCCTCTGCATTAAAGAGTCTTCCTGATGTCACTTAACACAGCAGCTGGAAAAAAGTTAACACATTATGTTCTAGCTAGATGATGGTTTAACCTGAGAGAGTAAAATATTCCTAAAGCCCTATATGTCAGAACAGCAATGAATACTTATTATGCATGTTAATTTAAAGAGAAGAACAGTGTAATTCCCTTTCACCATTTTAAAATCTAGGTGTGGTTGTCTGAAAAGTAGTGGACTAGGTCACATCAGTTCCTCACAGAAGATAAGATAACAGGGAAGCCAGACAAGAAGTGCTGCCCAGTGTCAACTTCAGTCTCTTAACATGATTAAGCAACTAGGGAACCTAGAGTCAGTATACACACTTCAAAGAACCACGGGCATTGTGGCAAATGGATACAATGAGGACAAGTGTAAGGTCATAATGGGATCTTAGAATCAATACAAACTTCAGCATGGGAACCCAAACACCACTCCTTACTAAGGAAACACTTAGAATTCTGATTTCACAATAGCAGCATCATGAAAATGATACTACTGGTTATATAACGCTGATCATGTTGTAAAATATGGTTTAAGACTGTCATGACCTAGCAATGCACAGTGGCAACACTGTTTTAAACCAATTGAAACTATCAGAGATAATTAGTACTCTATGTCAATAACCTGCCACAGAAGATATATGTTCTGTTAAAATACATTTAGTATAATATATAAAAAAGGAAGGTCAGATTTCAAACTTACGTGTTTGTGCATTGCTCATGTTAATCAACTACTGCAACAACAGTGTCCAGATTTGAGGATGATCTGTTTATTCAGATCACGTGGAATGCACATGGAACTGCTCAGTATCAGAAATAATGAAGTTCTACAATTTTGGGACCCAGTTAGCAAACAGTTCTTCATTATCTCTAATTTTGACTCAGAGGGTCTTCCATCAGGAAATCTGCAATACCTCCACTGAGGCTTTAGTAAAATGGTCACATATCTTTACCAAAGGGTCCACAGTCACCAATTTTTTATGTTCCCAAGTCAATCCATTCATTAATTTTGAATATTCAATTTATCCAGTTCAAGATTATGGGAGTCACAGCCTACTCTGATAAGAAATGACCATGAGGAAGGAGCCACTTCTGAATGGATGTCATGCCTGAATCAAAGAAGCAATCAAACTGCTGCAAATTACTGCAACAATGACTCAAAAATCATGATGTGCAGTTTAACAACTGCCACCGTATTAATGGTTTTATATGACTTAAATCATACTCTATAATTAAGTCTCATAAAAACCGCTAACAGTGCAGGAAACTTTCTAGCAGCACTTCAGCATTTGAAATTGATGGGCACTGGCATTTCATTCAAACAATAGTAAGAAAAGCACTGTAATATCATGTCCACAGCTAACGGGGCTTGGCTTTATTGGCCTGAATTTGTTCATAAATAGACTTAAAAAGAAAAAAGTCATGGACATTCAGAATTGCCAAATATCTGAAACACCTGATGTCCTTAAGGGTTATTTGCATATATCCCATGTTGACTCTAATACAAGAAGTTTAAGGAATAACACAGTGGAAAGTCTTGCCTTGCTAGATTTTTCTTTTGGTTTTTAATGATTGCTTTTTCTGTGTGATCTTTTTACTCATTGTTTTAGTTTGTTGGTAAAGAACTGAAAAGTGGGAACACCTGTCTTGGGGAGAAATGAAGCAGATTCAAGACAAAGAGGAGGGATATACTGAGAAGGTTTCGTTTGCAGATGTTGTAAATAAAAGAAGGTGAAAAAAGGGAAAGTAAGAAACCCGAGATGATGGAGAAGCAGAAATTTCTGGTGCATATTCAGGGTAAAGAAGAAAAATCACAGGATAGGCATGAGTTACAGGACACAGTTATTGTACCACTTGGTACAAAAGCTCAAGAGGTAAGAACATTTATTTTGATTAAGAATGAGGCTTACTGTGACATTTTTTTGAAATGGCTATGGGACTAGATACTTTTTGGAAAGGTTTTGAAAAGAAAAAAGAAGTGTATCCCTGAAATAAATAAATTGCTAAGATTTTTTATCTTGAGACTCAAAAAAATCTGAGCATACAATTTCGTACAGAGACTGACAGGCAAACTTTTTTCAGAAGTAAAAAGTATTGTAATGACAACAGGGGTTTAGTTACTGGGGGTTGGGACTGCAATTTCATTTTGAAAACAGAAAATGATAAAATTATTCACATTCCTAGTATGATAAATGTACAAGGGAATAGAGCTGTTGGTCGATAGTGGGAGGAACCAAAAACATGTTTTTTTTTGTGGAAAACAGGGTCATTTTATTGGCAACTATGACAAAAAAGTATTATACATGTGGAGATTATGGTCAGGATGCTAGAAAATGTGAAATAATAAATCTGAACAAGCAGAATATTTAAGGGAAGAGGGTGAGAGAAAAAAATAGAAGAGAAAAACAAAAAAGAAAATAGGGAGTCAGAGTTACAAGAAAAAAAAAAGAGTGATTATGTAACAGCAGCTACTGAGGAAATACAAGAATTAGAAACAAAAGAAGGTAAAGTAGAACTGGAATATGACATTAGTGAAGATAGACATTCACTGGAAAGTAATAAAGAAAACGGAAGATGCAGCATCTAGGTATAAAAGTCAAAAAAAGGAAATGGATAAAAGCATAAGTAATTGCATTTGGATTAAAAAGAAGAGAAGCAAATAATCTTAGGATATTGCCAATTAATGTGAATCGTATTAAAAGTTTGGTTAGAAGAGCAGGTGTTCTGGAATGGTGCAATACATGTGAGGTAGATGTTATAATATTAGACTATGTTAGAAGCTTAACAGAAGAGGAAATATTACAGTCAGAGAGTTTACAGATGGGTATAAATTCTGGAATTTGGGAGAAGATACCTGTTCAGGGGTAGCAGTATTATAAAACAGGTGCACTTCTATACTAGATTATACCTTAGTAAGATTAGGAAGACTAACTGTTGTACATTTTATAGAGGAGAAGAAAGTATATAGAATTATAGCAATACATGCACATATCTCTTATAAAGAAAAAGAAAGTTCTTTAAATATATATTTAATTACATAATAGTTAATATGGATATTATACTGGCAGGAAACTTAAATTGTGATTTGAGAGATAAAAAAGAAAAGATAAGCTGATAACAGAACAATGAAGGATTATGAGTTGTGGTAATTTAAGTTTGGAAAGTTAAATACCTATACATATAAGAGGAAAAATAGTAAATCAGATATTGACTATTTTGTTGTCTCTAAAAGTAAAAAGAACATGATAGATGAAGCATTGCAGATAGGATTTTCAGATCATATGGCTAATATGGATAGAAATCAGAAAATTAAAAGCATAGAAAAATTGGAAAGGGAATTAAAAAAATTTATAAGATTAATTAGAATGAAAAATGTAAGGGGAACATACTCTAGTTATGGAAAGATCATTAATGTATGAGAGATTATTACACTAATTGGATAGCATGGTGGTTGATATTTAAAGAAAAACATAAATCAGATTTACAATGGGAACATGTATTAAGACAAAAGGTAAAAAAAAGTAGTTCATTACTTGAGTAAAATGTTAAAGAAGAAATTGATATAATAAGGGATATAAGAGATGAGAAAGGGGTGGTGGTGACGCAACAAAATGAAATTATGGAAATTATAGAGAAGTATATTAAGAAGACTGTGAGTAAACAACAGTTAAACAGTTTAAATGAATGGAATGTTAAACAATTTACTGAAATATAAATATAGAATTAGATAAACAGATTTTGGTAATGTAATTTGACAATAAGGAAGAAAATTAATATTAGCTTTGCAGCAGGATCAGATGGAATAGCTTATTTAATGTACAAGAATTTGAAATGATGGAAAAAAAGAAATATTTATATTTCTGCTAAATAAGTGGTTAAATTATGCTCAAGTATATAATGGTATAATAAAATGGCTCCCTATTACGCTGTAGCAGTCACAGGTTGTCAAATGTGTCTTTGTCGAACTGAAAAGTGCGAAACGGCAAAATAGCCATTTTCGGCACTGTAGTGCAATCATGGAGTTGGTATATTTAAGTAGGGGGTGTGAGGGGTACAGCCCCCCACATCGGTGGGTGGGGGGCAAAGCCCCCCACATTATGTAGTGTTTTACAGTTTTTTTTTCGAAACAGCAATTTTTTTCCAAGGTTTCGACGTTCTAAGCTTTTGCTTATATGGGGTTGATTATGTGTTGTCCGCTCTTCTGAGCATGCAATATCATAATATAGACCCTAATAAAATGTATATATAAAAAATGAGAAAAGAGGGAAATAATACAGATTATAAGATATTTATGAAAATATTAAAAGATTAGAAAAAAAGATAGATAAAGTGTTACGAGGACAGTATATATGCTATTAAAGCAAAAGGATGTGAGGAAATATTAATGATTGTTAGGGAAGCAGTAGATGATATAAAAAAGAAAGTATAGAAGAAAAAAATATTAATAGGCGATATAAATAAAGCTTCTGATACAATAGATCATAATGTATTATGGAAAATTTTGGAAAGGTATAATCTAAATAAACAATTACATAAAGTAATTAAGTCAGTATACAAGAACAGTAAAATAAAAGTTTTGGTAAATGGTTGGTTAAGTGAAGAATAGAAATGAACAGAGAATTAAAACATGGTTGTACAACGAGTAGCATGTTATTTGTGATGCTTGTGAATTGTATAGTAAAACAATAAATGAAGATATGAGGGAGGAAAGGTATTTATAGACAGAAGGTATTGTACATCCAGTTATGTCATATGCAGCTGATACGAGCCTCATAACTAAGAATAAAAAAATGATGGAACAAGTAATTCTTAGGACATGCAATTATTTGCAGAATATATGAATGTCACTGAATAGTAGGAAAAGTAAAGAATTTGGTTTAAAGGAAGTGATAAGGGAAATTAAATTTGGAATAGAAGAAATTTCTGTTTTGAGAATAACATTCAGATCTATAAAGGTTAAGGAACAATGGATCAAAATCTTACAGGAATTAACAGAGTTGAGTATTATATGTAGCAAATGTAGACTATCGTATAGAAAGAAAATACATTTAACAAATTCTATATGGATGAGAAGAATAGCATACATGGCAAGTATGTGTATATGTGGGGTTTATATTATCGAAAGCTAATTATGCCGAATGCAAGTCCATTGACACATATATAGCGAATGGTATCTTTAGTGAAATGTGTCTTCATCGAAAGTTAAATCATCAAAAAGTTATTGTTGGCCAACACCGCGTCCTTGCTGTAAAGTAACAAAACTAACAACAGCTCATTACTAAACTTGTAAAAATGTCCTCATCTACTGTTCCACAATTATTGCCTTACCAATTTATACACAAAACATACAACCCTAATAAAACAATTATTAAACAAACAAAAAAAAAAACTAAAGCGTTTATGCAGGGGGGGGGGCAAGTCCCCCTGCACCCCCACACCCCCTGCTACTTAAGTATACCAACTCCAAGATTGCACAGCATTGAAGTAAATGGAAATCTCCCCTTACAGAGATTTCCGTTTAAATGTTCAATGTTGTGCATTTTCGGCAATAGCTCGGGCCAACTAAAACTTTTCGATGCACTGTTTTTCGATGGAAGTAATGCTCAACATTTCTGTCATTCAACATTTATGTGTCGATAGACTTGCATTTGACATAATTAGCTTTCGAGCTAATAATATAGACCCGTATATGTGTGTGTGTGTGTGTGTGTGTGTGTGTGTGTGTGTGTGTGTATGTATATATATATATATATATATATATATATATATATATATATATATATGGTTCTAGGTTTAACCCAATTAAAAGAAGAGTGATATATATGGCTAGGGATTAAGGAATTTGGGTTTATTAAATCCTATAGTTTATGGTGCATTTGTAAATTTACATAGTGTTAAAATGGATAAATGGAAATGAAAATAATTTTATAACAAAACTGCTTAAGACAAAATATAACAGAGAATGGTATTTAATAACACGGAATAAGAAGGAAAGAGAAGGGAGAAATGTAGAAATACAAAGTTATAAAGAAAAAAATACAATTTTGTAAACTAAATATAGAAGATAAAAATATAACGGTAGAAAATGATTGTGTTAATCCATGGAAGCATTTAACGGTAGAAAAAATAAGGCTATAAAGCAAAGAAATGTTTGGTGCGTGAAAAATGAGGAATGTCAGGATGTTTATAGAGATTACAAATTAACAGATTGTTGGTAAAAGCAAATATGCCTTATAAAATTAGATGAAAGGGTATGTATTTTTCTGTAATGAATTAGAGACTAAAGATCATGTGTTTTGACATGTAAAAGAGTTAAAAAATTATGGAAAACGTCAACAGATAAGAACATTTTGAATAAATTTCAAGAATATAAACAAGTGAAAATGGATATGATTGAATATGGATTTTATGAAGGTTTAGGTAAAGAATATGTTAAAAAATTAGATAAAATGTTTTGTATTTTTGGGTTATTTGGAATCAAAGACTGAATAAGATTATGTTTAATGGTAATTGGGTTATTCCAAATATATTAAGAAAATTGAAGTGGTGGTTACAAAAAAAGGACTGGGTGTTGATAAGTACATGATACGAAAATTAATGTATAATTGTTATGTAAATATGTTAATATATTGTTTTGTATATATTTGTAAATATGCATAATTATTTCTATATAATAAAGGACCCCTACTCTTTTTGATAGGTGCCATGGGATCTTTTGCATTCACCTGAGTTACCACCAACTCAAGTAGATAGGAACTTGGTTTAGCATCTCATCCGAAGAAGGACGCACTCAGGAGTACAATACTCTCCCTTAGGCTGTACACTGCAGTAACAGCATAGAACCACAACCTTCTGCACCAAAGACAAGTGTACCTGTTGTGCCACTGATGCTGCAAAGTCTTACAGTTCTTACGATTCATTTTTGTAATCTTATTTATTATACTGTTCTCTATACCATCATTAAACACCTACAAATGTTTATATACTGCATATTTCTGGGTAAAGTTTGAAATTACAGAAATTTTAAGTCACATTCTGCTTTCTCCCAGGGTCCCTTTGCAAATGGGCATGGCCTAGTAGCATTGACCCACTCAACAAGATGAAAACAAATTCACAAGGAAAGGGAGATATAGGGAGGTAGTCACACGTGGACTGCAGGGGTTAATAAAGTACAACGCAAGCAGAACTGAAAAGCTTTCATTTAGAAACCAATAACCAAGTTCATTACATAGTTTGATGCAACAGAAAGCACATGAACTTCACCTCTGCAGGATCAGGTTGATTAAACCAAGCATTAAACCAAGCATACACAATGAACTGAGAACCGGCAAAATGTAAGAATTCTGCTGTTAGTGATGCATCACGGATAAATTCAGCACAGAAACTGAATACTAGGTTAGCTATTGACACATCCTTTATGCATTCCAAAATGTAACAGTTTTCCGTACCCATATACACTGAAATTAAAACAGGGTCAGAAGAAAATATGATGCAAAGGGTATTTAGCACATGGGATACTGTAGGCAATGGTCAAACTTTTCAAGCCGTGTTATGATTAACGGCATCTGCAGCAAGCAGACTACAGTGATAAGTGAACTTCAGGAATACAGGGCTACCCACAATCTACTTCTGTATGCCAAAACACAGCCCATTTTAACCCTGTGGACTAGCCTGGCGAGATAAGTGAATGGTTGGGGACTATGCCAGTTGCTGGGTTATTACTTTGAATAATCATATACTATCTGACACTTTCATGACTATCTTTGTGCCACCCATACTTTAAGTAAAATGGAGAAGTGTGTGATATTTCTAATGCTAACACAATGCAATAAAACCTAGGTAGATGGGCAATTATTAAATATAACAATGCAAAGTAAGACTAAAAGATGATTACACTGATTCACTGCATGCTATATATGCTTTCTAGCACTAAGCTGGTCCATCTCTGAAATGAGCCACTCCATTTCAGTACCACAGCATATAGTGGCAGCTATACAACATACAAACATGCCAAGCTGATCTGAGTGCTGACCAAGTGTATTATTTTAATGAATTACATCTCTTCAAAGCATGGCATGCTTTCCAGTGCGCAGTATTAACAGGAAAATTATTTCTGAGAAGACCAGAAATAGTGAAAATCAAATGTGTTCCTTACAGAAAAGGGCATCCAGAACTAACACTGATGCAGGCTGTGCTGTTTTCTTCTTTTTACAGACTTCTGACAGCATTATTCTTTTTTCTCTGTATAACAGCTGCCTAATACTGTTCATTGTGTCTGAATAAGCATAAATGTAAAAAAAAAAATCTCAGTTCAATGTATCATTTGTAAACCATTTGTACAATGGTAATGTCAGGTTTCAAGGTGTGACTTAACAGTGAGAGGTGACACACCTGGGGTGCAATGGCCCTTGGCCTTCAGTATCCAGTCTAATCACACCTAAGGTGTGACAATATCTCAGCATAAGGTCACACTTTAATGATCTTTATTACTTTTGATAGAACTAGATAATGGCATGCTTTAATGAGATGATGTGGTACATTTAAATCATGTCAATTAAAATTCAATCAAAGGGGAAGTGTCTGACAAAAATGTACTTTTCTTTGTGACCTAAAATATCAAGCAGTAAGCTTTACATCTTACATGTAACACTGTAGCACGTCTGTGTTTCATCTCAATTAGTCTAAACAAAAGACTTAATCTACCACTTTAAGATGCCTTCTTGATTAAAACTTGATTTCTTAACACATGGCTCGAGAATTCTCATACAACAGAAAATGTACATAACATGAAACTAAAAAGCAAACATGAAGCTGTACCCCTTAATTTACAAATTAAGATTTATTATTCTGGGAACATGCGTACCTGGAGACTAAGACATACTAGTCTTCACATTTATAAATATTTATAAATATATGCAGCTTACACCATAAATGCATGCATAAATATGAGAAAATACACAGTTGCTTATGGAAGAATAGCTTTTGTTCATTGTCTGCTTGAATGTGCCAACATACTTTCTGCAGTTGGCCTTTGTCAAACAATCTTTCCACACCTGATTAACACTTTAGATCTAAATTCTACCATAATTCCAGCAACACATTCCAAAGAATCACCATAATATCATTTTCATGAAATAATATTACCAGGTCGTATATGTCTAGGGGCTCATGAGTTTCATTCTCAACTTAAAGACTTGCTGGTCTTCAAGATGCTTGACTGTCATAATAGCAGGTTGAGTTTTTCCAATTTCCATGAAGGAAATTAAAGAATAACTGTTTCTGACTGTAAGTGCAAGCTTATTCCATAATTTTGGAAGGCTCTCTGTAATGTATATTGTTTCAACCACTGATATTTATTTTTAGTATCAGGTTTCCCACTAAGGTATTAGATTCCTTCAGGGGACCATTTAAGGTTACAACTTTCAAACAGAACATAATCAGACACTCCCTTACAGACCAGATAGATGTCAGGTCTTAGCATACAATGAAATACTTTGTAACAACAGTTCTTAAAATGAATAGTTCAAGTTTTACTAGCCCATAACATTTCTAGTAAGAAATTAGATGTTCTCAAGTTCTTGCAGGTAACTTCTCAAAGGCTACAACCCAAAGCATTTGGGATAACATGGAGGAATGAACTCCCTGGAGTGATGAGACTGTTCTTTAGAAGTAGATGGGCTACAGAACATGGTTACCCGACTACGGTAAACACTGGTTAGAGTTTAAATTGTTGTGCTCTATTTGCTCCCAGACCTTTAATAATGGTGTAATTTGTTATGATCAGACCATGTATTTTGTTGTTTTAATGTATGTCCTTTTTGTTAAGTTTAAAGATGTTAGTTACCAGAATTAAAAGTGAGACAATTACTACTGCACCTGATGTTTATTTTTGGAAACCAACTCCGAGAACTTCTGCATCTTTTTGAAGTAATTATATTGCTTAGCTTGTAACTGTCACCATATTTAGTTATCCAAGGTCTATTCCCCACTTTTATATTTGATAAGACTAGAACTTACCAGCCATCTGCCCTGCAGATACAGCCAATGCGGCAAGTCTCAGCTCACAAAAAGGGAAAGGTGGCTTTATACTATATATGTTGAATTGTGTGTGGTGTGTTCATAGGTAGGTACTAGGCTATCTGCCCTAGGGCATTTATAAGCCAAGCCAGAATGTGTTGGCTTTCGCCTCCCTTTTAGATTAGATTCCTGAGCCTCTGTCCAGCAAGGCCATAGAAGCGATCCCAGGTGTAAATTTATGACTTCCCATCCACTCATCAAGATTTCTTTTGAAGAGGGTCAGTGAGGGGCTCTGCCTAACATGGGCAGGGATTCTATTTCAGAGCGAGGGAAGCCTCTGGGATATGAATCTATCCCTCCAGCATGTCCTATTTATTGTTGTGCTGAGGTTTAAATCCCTGGAGCGTGTAGCTCTAAGGGATTTGGATTTCTTGAGGTGGAGCATGTCCATTAATTCCAGGTTAGACATGGCCTTGTACATCAGGCAGAGATCGCCTATGAGTAAGCGGTAAGCAACTGAGTAGAGCTGGAGTTTCTTTAGTCGAGCTGCATAGGGCATCTGTTTGAGGCCCATGATCCTCTTGGTGAGGTACTTTTGGGGTCTCTCTAGCTGTTGCAGGTGTTGGGTAAGGTATATCCCAAATGAGGCACTGTACTCAATTATGGGCCTGATGAGCGATGAGTAGAGGGACACAATGACCTCTCTTGATCTAGATGTGAACCCTTTCATGATTAGGTGGGCTATATAGAAGGTTTTTCTAATGACTTTGGCAATGTGACTATCAAAGGAGAGGTTACTATCTACTTGGGTCCCCAGATCCCTAATTACATCTTCCGTACTTAGTGGATTACCACATATGTGGTAGTTTGTGGGCACATTGTTTTTCCCAAAGGGGATGACTATGCACTTTTTGGCATTTAGCTTGAGGCCATGGTTCTGAAACCAGGTATCCATCTCCGTAAGACCCTTCTGGAGGATGCTTGTGTCAGCCGGAGAGTCGATTATGGCTCCCAGTTTGCAATCATCTGCGAACTTGGTCAGCCACAGTCCTCCCGTGCTTGCCTGTACCTCAGAGAAGTATATACCGAACAAGAGGGGTCCCACGACTGAGCCCTGTGGGACGCCACTTGTAACTGGTTTGGAGTCGGACATGGCACCCGCAACTCTGACCATGTGGGTTCTATCCCTGAGCCAGTTTGCAACCCATCTCGTGACATAGGGGTTGATATTCAAGCTAGTAAGCTTATTTATAATACCAGAGTGGGGTATTGTGTCGAAGGCCTTTGCAAGGTCCAGGTAGGCTGTGTGGACTACCTTTCCCTCATCTATGGCCTTTGTAACTGTTTCAAAGAAGTCAACTAGGTTTAAGAGGCAAGATCTGCCTTTAACAAAGCCGCATTGGGTAGGGTCCAGTGTCTGGAGGTTCCCAATGTCTTTGTTTATGAGATCCATGATGATGCACTCCACAGCTTTGCAGACCAGGCTATTCAGGCTTATAGGGCGATAGTTCCCGGGATCCGTTGTGGCGCCACCTTTGTGGAGCGGGATAACTGTTGCTGTATGCCACTCTTTTGGTACATATCCTGTAGGAAGGCTGAGTTTGAACAGTGACTTTATGTGAGGGTTCAGTTCTTTTTGGAGCTCGTGTAAGACGCAGCCCAGGACACTATCTTGTCCCATTGATGCTGTGTTTTTTGTTTTGGAGAGGGCTGCTTTCACCTGTGTGTCTGTGATGTCTGGGAGACTACATTCTTCTGGGATAGACACTGGCCCTTTTGGGGGGGGGGGGGCGAGTTTGCACTGATCCTGTCTGCCAGGATGTTGGCAATGTCAGTGGGTTCAGTGTATTTTTTGTCATTTTGCACCAGCTCAGAGCAGATCTGAGAGTTGCCACCTAGATTCTTGACTTGGCTAAAGAAGGCCTTGTGATTATCTTTAGAGTGTTTGGCGATTTTTCTTTCGAAGCTGGCCTTTGATGATTTTATGAGGGATCATAGTTTCTTGCTAATACTGATCAGGGATGCCTTCCCATTTTGGGATTTTGCTCTATCATGTAATTGTTTCCTCCTTCTGTTGTATAGCTTATTTATGGCCGGGGTCCACCAGACTGGTCCCCTGTTTTTGGAGGAGTGAGTCTTGGTTTTACTTGGGATGGCTCGATCCATGCATTCCTGTAGGTGCTCATAGAATGCATTTGTAAAGGATTCTGTGGTTTGGGCAGCATTTTCCATTAGCCCGGGGGCTTTGAAGCTTTCCAATTCGGTCTTGAGAAGTGTGAAGTTTGCTTTTGGGAAATTTTTCACAGTGGTTTCCTTGGCTGGGGGTGGGGTTGGGATGTGGATGTCCAGTGTGATTAGTTTATGGTCTGATCTTACCAACTAGGGGTTTACCGCTGGTATGGAACATTTAGCCCCCATGTTGCTGACGACCAGGTCCAATATGTTGTCCCCTCTTGTGGGAGTGGTGACCAGTTGTTCCAGGGCGTTTAAGTTTATAAACTCCAGGAACTGTTGGGCAAAGGAGTTGTGACTTGAGTAGTTTTCCCAGTCAATGTTTGGGTAGTTGAAATCACCCAATATCATGGTGTTTGGTGAGACCTTCATATTCTCCAATGTTCTCAGGAATGCCGAGTGGGGGTCCTGGGACAAGGTGGGTGATCTGTAGCAAGCTACAAAATGAAAAGCAGTTTTGCCCACTGTTAGTTGCACATGGATGGTCTCCGATGCCTTGTGCAGTGCCACTAACCTGGAGGTGTGGGGTATCCTTGATGAAAATGGATATTCCCCCGCCTTTTGTATTTCGGTCCGAGTTCTGGGGCCGAAAATCATGGTATGAGTTATATCTTGGTAGTGCTGGGGTGCTGTCTGGAGCCTTGAACCAGGTTTCTGTTACTGCACAGATATTGATTTTCTCCATACTGAGGAGTGCCTTGAGTGCATGCATCTTGAGGTTTAGACTTCTGGCATTGAGTAGCATTACCCTTAGTTTTTTGTTTCTTGTGTTGTCTATGGAGGTGGGTTTGTCTTTTGAGCCTTGCCTAAAAAAGGCACTATGGGGGTAGCAAGAACCTTAGCCAGTATTTGAAAGCCTAAGGGTGACATGTGCAAGCCATCCCTAGCGAAGCAACGTGGCTTGTCACGCATGTCATCCCAGGCTGACAGACACTGGATCCCCTTTGAATGACACCAATAGCTTAGCCAATTGTTAAAATTGATCATTTTGTCTTTATACTGTGGCATCAAAGATGCTACTCAGGGTCAGGGTCATACCGGCCTGGGCTACATGATCAGAGAGCTCCTCTATGTCTCTTTTCATGTAGTCCAGGGAGGTACATCTCAGGTCATTCACACCAACATGGACAATGACAGAGTCATATTTGTACTTGCTTTGGAGTGACCTGAGTGCTTGTGTTATGTGGCAGATCCTGGCACCTGACAGGCAGCTTACAGTGACCTTCTCCTTGTTCAGTCTGGTGAGCGGGACGTCAGTGTGTCTGACAATAGAGTCTCCTATTACTAGTGTATTTGGTGTGTTATTTAGCCTTAAGGGCTGCGACTGTGTGGCACACTGACTTTGTGAAGTATGTGATACGTGAATATTGTTGTGGGGTAGCGGTTGCTTGGATGTCTGGTTTGGAGGTCACTGCTGCTTTGGCAAATTTTTATTTAGAGCCTCCGAATATGTTTTTGTGTGTTTATGTGTCTTGTTTGCTGATACGATTGGACTATGTGAGACTGTGTGGTGCGAGTGGTATTCTTCTCCTCCTGACTGACTGTGCCAGTCTTGGGTTGAGAGAGCTCTGCCTCTAGTTTGGCTGTATAGTTGCATCTCTCACATACATTTGAGTTTGTTGGAAGGAGGAGAGGGTTGTCTGTGTACATAAGGCAATTGTAACATTGCCTCAAGATTCCCAGATTCACCAGCTGGACTGGAGAGTATACCTGAAACTGCCCTTTGAACATGCCTGAATAGTTTAAAGAACTGGTTTATTGATTGTCCAGAAGGGACGAATAGGGAGCCTTGTACTACTAAATAGTATAAGGGGGTGTAGTGCTATAGTTTGTTAGTGCTTACTTGAGAAGTTTGAGCAAGTGCTGGGCTGTAAATGGAAGGCTGAGTGCTTGCTTTGAGAGTTTGACTAGTTCTAAGGGAAAAATTGAAGAGCAGACTGTGTGGAGCCAGGAATAGTTTAAAAGTGCTTAAACAGCGCTATGCGATGTTGTGCGACGTTGCACAATGCGCAAAACCACGCAAATGCGGGTTTTAAGGCAGGGAGCTTGAAAGAGATAGGAATTAGCCCAAAACAGCCAATAAGCTACTAGTTGCTGGGCTGAGACCACTCCTCCAGGGACAGATAGGCTGCTCAAAGCTTCCCACTCTCACTGGTGAACAGAGAAGCTTCCTCCTATCCAAGTAAGGATATGGGCAACACAGGAACTTATACCACAACCCAGAATTCAGCAGAACCTGAAATCTGGACAACTCAGTAACTTACACAAGAAACACTCTAAATGCTTTAAACAGGCTAGCGCACTTGAGTGTGTAGCCTACAACAGTTAAACAACACAAAAATGACTTTAAATGACTTTTGAAGTGCAAAAACAGTAAAAATACAAAAAACAATGCTTTTTAAATCTTAGATAAGCTAGAAACTCGCTTTTCGGTGAGAAAATGCAGTCGCAGGTAGAAAGGCAGAGAAAAAATACTTAATCTGTTGAAAGTCTCTCTTTTGTCTCTCTGCTGCTTGTAGCACTCTGCAGGACACCATGAGGATATGTGCTGAGTTAGATACAAGCGCAAAACCGCGCAGATGCGGGTTTTAAGGCAGGGAGCTTGAAAGAGATAGGAATTAGCCCAAAACGGCCAATAAGCTACTAGTTGCTGGGCTGAGACCACTCCTCCAGGGACAGTGTACTCACTGAAACTGTCATGTCACCTTGCAAATCATAGCAAGGTGACATTACCATGTGGCATCCAGCAACTGTACCATAATGCAGGATCACCTAACTTATTGGGCTTATAAAGGATTGGGTGATGTGTATGGAAGAGCTGGGGCCACTCTGGGTGAAAAAATTGTACTGCAGAGATAACAGTTGGGAGATTCGTGCTTGTCATGACAGCATACATATTGGGGGCTACACTTTGTGGATGTTTACTAGAGCTCACAAGAACACAAGATTGTTACTGAAGCTTCTGCAACACCTACTTCAAATGAGTTATGTGACCACAAAACAGGAGCTCTATTCAACATACCAGCTAATCTGTGCAAAGGCCTTCTGCAGACAGTAATTACAGGGATCTCCTCTTATGACATCCTCATTTCAGCACAGTTCTGGAATTTCCATAGTTACATATTTGGGGGTTCATGCTTGTATGCTCCTTCTCCTGGCATATATAATGTCACTCAATGGGCTAGAACAACATGTTCAGCATCTAAGCTCCCCAGCTAAACTCCAAGCATAGCATGAGCACAACCTAAGAGTCAAAGAAATACAAAAATATAAAAATTATACACTTCCTCTATGTAGCAGAACAACTATGTCTAACTGTTTGGTGGAGAGGCCATCCCGACACACAGGGATGGCATAAGAGTAATAAGCACCTGTACAGTGGGAAGTCTCTCAAATTAACCCATAAATTGAGTCGATATCTATCATATCTGACTCCAAAGGTCCTCTGTGGTGGATAAATGTTGGAAACAGTCTCAAGCAATGAAAAATTAAACCTTACTAGGAGGCTGGATTAAGGGATGGTCAAAAATGAAGGGATTAGAAGGCCAGTTTCTAAAGCTCTGAGGTGCAATATGCAGTCCATGTCTTGGAATATTGGTCTACACAATAATGCTTGGTGAATACGTAATCCAATGTTTACCGACTTCAGCACAAGCATACACACAGACATTCTTGAACATACCAGAAAGAGACACACCTGTCATGCATTATATAGCAGCAGCAATTTCCACCTGTGTGGTGGTGAAAAATGAGGCAGTTATTAATACACCTGGGCACAGTTTGTTTAGCCATGGTATTTCCATCCTTCCATCCTACTGTTCAGTGCTATAAGTCTTAACAAGAAATTCCACTCCCTTAAAGCCTTCTTCCTCTCCCCAGAGAGTGTAGACATCTGTGTAGTATCGGAGATATGGTTTAAAGTTGTGGAGAGTACCCCAGCAATGCAAGGTTATAATGCCTTTCACACCTTTAGACCAGCTACTGCACAGAAGAGAACTAAAGGTGGAGGAGTCTCAGTTTACACTAAAAACAACCTCACATCCAGATTAAAGTGTATGATCCACTGGAACTCATACATGTGCAATTCACCATAAAAAGGGTGTTGTACCATATCCTTGTAACCTATAGGTGCCCCTCCATGTCCCAGAAAACCCATACTACCTATGTCAATGTACTACAGTCCCCTCACCATTCAACCCAATATGATATTCATTGGGGATCTTAATTACCCTTCTATAGACTGAGAATCCTTCACCATTTCTAATGCACAAGCCTAGCGATTCCCAAACTTTGTTAATATCAACATCCTGGAACACTTGCTACATTCTCCTACCAGGGCTACAAGAATCCTTGTCCTCACAAACATGGGGGATCAATGTTCCTCACCCAAAGTAATGCCTCCACTCATCAGATCTGACCATAAGGCAGTTTTACTTGTAATAAAAAATAGATCCATGGATCCAGTGAATCCAAAAAATTTTAGAAACTATTCCAAGGCTAACCTCTCTCTATTATGCAACACCTTGGCTAAATTCCAAGCACCCTTAAACCCATTAAACACTATAGCATATGCTGGGCTAATATCTCTGTACAGCCATATCGATAACTGTAAAGAGTAAGCTGTGCACACTTGTACTGAGAATAAGACAAACTCAAAAGGCAAGCCATCCTGGTGGAATCACAATACCAATCCATTATACAACAGAAGAAAAAAATCTTGGCCAAGCATAGAAGGAACAGAGCCATATATAATAAAAGCACCCTGTCCAATCTAAACAGGCAGCTAAGCAGGTTAAGTAATACTTCAAAGGTTAAAGTTGAAGGTAAAATAGCTTCTCAGGCAAAGGACAACCACAAAGCATTCTACAGCTATGTCTGTAACCTCAGGTGAAAAATACAACAATGCGCAGAACTTACTGTAAATGGCATCTGAAACGGACGCCATTGCCAACCTTTTTGCTGACAGGTTTAGCTGAAATCCCCCCCACGATAGTCCAAAGGAAATACCGTGTACCACAATCCCCCCAACCATTACTAGGGAAAAGGTCATCAATGTACTTTCCAAGGCCAAAAACACTGCATCAGTGGGCCTAGATAACATCCTGGGATGAAACATGAACTCTCTTATCCACTTAAATCCTTTTGCAACTGGAGCCTTCAGTCAAGTTTATTGCCCAAGGAATGGAATATGCCTGCAGTCATTCCCATGTACAAAGGAAGTCCAACCACTGATCTGTGTAACTACAGACCCATAAGTCCTACCAACCTCATATGTAAGGCCATGGAAAGACTCATCATGAGCACGATCAATGAGGACATACGTAACCTGAAAATGCTGGATCCATCACAGTTTGGCTTTTATTAAGGAAGGTCATGCTTATTAGATCTGGTGAACTTTTTTGAGAGGGTCACCAAAGCACTGGATGAAGGTAAGACTGTTCACACAGCTTATCTGAACCTGACCAAGGCTTTTGACACAATACCCCACTCAGACATTATAAGCAAGCTCACTAATTTAGGTATTAACCCCTTTATTACCCACTGGACATCAAACTGGTTCACTGATTGGAGTCAGAAGGTTAAAATAGATGAGGCCCTCTCCATCAAGAGGCCGGTCACTAGTGGAGTCCCCCAGGGCTCCATACTGGGCTCGCTCCTTTTTGGCATCTGTTCCTCTGGCATGGAAGCAAATGCTGACGGTTTACTGCTGACTAAGTTTGCAGATGATTGCAAGCTGGGGGTTATCACTGACTCCCCTGCAAACACTAGCATTCTTCAAGATCATCTCTGACTAACAAATGGTGCCAAAGCTATGATCTTTAACCCAATGCTAAGAAATGCATAATTGTACCCTTTGGGCAATCAACCATCCCAGCTAATTACCATGCTGATAATACGCCCCTAAGAGTTGATCCAGTGCTCAGGGATCTGGGTACTCATGTAGACAGCAGCCTTTCCTTCGATCAACACGTGGCCACAGTGATAAGGAAATCCTTTTATACTACACAACTTATAAATAAAAGCATGGCATCTAGGTCCAAAGAGGTCATCATCATATTGTACTCCACCAATATTAGACCAATCATAGAGTACAATTTTCCCTTTTGGTATGTACCTGACTAGGCATATTCGATAACTACAGAAACTTCAGAGGTTGCTTACAAAAAGAATACAAGGCGTAACAAGCCTGCCTTACGCAGAGCACCTTAAAGCCGTTTTCCTCTACTCATCATCTCCTATAGATTGCTGAGGGGTAATCTATGTCTGGCTTACAAGGCATCTGCAAACTCACATTTATGAATCTCCTACATATTTGTAAGTCAAAGAGCATCAGAAATACAAAGTCTAGGGACCTGAATTTTGTATGTGACTTAAACAGATCATGCTGGAGGGATAGACATGTGTCCCACAGACTGCCCTTTCTAGGGAACAGGCTTCCCATCCACGTGAAAGTGAGTTTTTCTATTACCCAGTTTAAGAGCAACCTAGACCAGTGGATGGGGAATAGGAAAATTTACACCAGGCCTGGCACCTATGGACAGAGATAGCTTATAAATGCCTGGCTCTTGATGTCCTATTCGGATACAGGACATCATTATTCTTTCAGGAAAACACGTCTTGACTTAGAAAGGTCCCCCAGGTCATTAGCTTAGTGAATCTATAAATCTTACCTGCAGTGAAGGATGCATTCCTAAACATATATATCCTCCTACAGGTAAAGCCTAAACTGATGCAGTACATCCAATATATGAAAAGCTCTCCGTCCATCACTAGGGTTCTGCCCCCAGAAAGAAAACAGGAATTTGAATGGTCAGATTTAAGGACTGTTTGGAAGCCATTTTTAAGAGAGGTATGCTATAAAGGGCACTGGATCCTTGTGAAAGACCAGGGAGGCTTCTCCACAGATGAGGGCCTGCATCTCCTGTTTTCCTATGCCACATCAAAAGTGTGGACTTGATTCAGCTGGAGAAGCTGCAGGCTGTAATTATGGCCACAAAGAAAAAACATCTTCCAAAAGTAAGGCTTCAGCCCCAATGAATGAGCTTAGATTGAATGAGTTAGATAAAAATGAAGGACTTCCTCAATAAACTGTTTAACCAGATGATGCAGTTGCACAGTTTTGATGTTGCAATGTGCAGAGATGTCATAAAATGTCTACCATGATCACAGAAAAACTGAGACCAAAGATAAGCAAGTGTCTGAGACTGATCATTATCATGTGCAAGTTAACTGATGTGGCAAAGGGTATCTGCCCATCTAAATGGAACATCTCTTCCACTTACTGCAGTACAGATGGTGAGTGGGAGGTTTTCTTATAGCTTCAGTTACTTCTGAGACTCATAGTGGCAAGTCCTGGTAGTAAAGGATCTGTAAGAGCAACCACATTCTAAGGTCGAATCACTGTTGTACCAACCAATACAGACTTCCTTGGCTTGCAGTGGGATACTTTCCTGTACTGCCAAGGACCTGAGACAGTAACACAAGCTTATCAGCCACTCCTAGACAATAAGGATTAATTCTGGTCTTTTTTTCTAAAGTTTGCTATGATACATGAAATCAAAGGAAAGGTCCACAAGATGTGCTGATATCTTCCCTGCCATAGAAGGAAGAATGCATCCACCATTAACACTGCGACCATCTTGCTGAACTAAGCAGAATGTGCTGAGGGCCACATTCTTCCCCAAATTGAACAGGTTTAATCTCTAGAATGCTCTACACCTTAAAACTGTAGCCAGGCAGCTTTAAGAGAGAACTGGAGTTGTATACAATGATGAACTCTCAATACACACTTCCCCTGTGGTATGAACCACAGTGCCCCAGTTTACTACTTACTGTTAGAGCTGTTTTATCTGACTGCAGACAGGATGTGAGCAACTGAGGCACATGTACCAGACCATGATCATAAAGCATAATAAACACCGTTTTTACCTACAGTTGATTTAAGTTGGGCCCTCCTTCCAAGGGGGCTTCCTTTTCCATTCACAAGGCAGGAACTCAAGTAAGCTCCTCAACCCACTATTGAAATAGCACCCATCACATACTGTAAAAGATCAGACTATAAAAAGTGAAGACTCATGTTGCGTTTGACAGTACAAAGTTCTGTAACCAATGTCACCTCATTATTCAATGCAGCAACCTCATCTTTAGATATAAAGACCACTGTGACGTTCAACGCTGTAATTGAGGACCAAGGGGCACAACAGCCTTAAATAATGACTACAAAAAGTATACAAGTCTGGTCCATAAAAATGACACTCTCAGATGAAACTATGCAAGACTTCTTCCAGGTTAGAGTGATGTTGATGGTCTGTAACCATGGAAGGAACAAGCAGAGGTCATAACTGAGGAAGTTCCTTGAAACAGCTAATGGAATAAAGTCATACAAGAAAGAGAACACAAGAAACTTCTGTAAGGACTCTGAGACCCTGACAAGCACCTGAGTAATGCCTTGGCAGCAGATGAGATATTTTCCGAAGAAAAAGGGTCACCCACCAAGGAAGCCTCCTGTGTGCACTCTGCACACAACTGCACCAAAAGGTATCAGTCATATTCTACAACACCATCAAGATGGTCTGATGAAGCATCAAACAGAATGATGAAATAAAAGCATGCTTTCTGAAACACTGACATTCAGCATAGAACAGAAAAATCCCATCTCCTCTGGAATCAGAAAAAGGCGAAAATGTTTCAGTGGCCACTATGTTCACCAGAGTTTTGGTCTGTTCCAGGCACTTTGCAGGGATCACCTGACATACACAAGTTCTTCCGTTAAATACAAATACCTGACACAAGCCATCCAGTGCAAGCACATAAATTAATCTGCTGCCCTAGCCATATTGTCAGTTCAATCAAACACCCAGCAGGTTATACAAAAGACCTCAGTAAAAGCCATTATCAAGAACATCTTCCATAGCCTCCTTGATCTATGATTTAGGAAGATCTGCCAGTATTTCCATTGCTTGGAGTGCAAGGGAGGAACAGAACTGAGATACACTGTAGGACATGAAATTTGCTGATGACTACAAACTTGGAGAAGTCATAAATGCCCCAGATGCCCTAAATATTCTCCAGGTGGGTCTAACTCATGCTAACTAGTGGTGTTTGGACCACCACCAAAAATTCAATGGCAGAAAAATACAAGACTGTGTCCTTTAGCAAACATGCACACTCCTTTTCCTATCACACAGAACATACCCCTTACAAATAGAGTTGGTCATTAGGACTTGGGCACCTTCATGGACGCTGAACTATCCTTTGACAACCATGACCAATGCTGTTAGGAAATCCTTTTATATGGCCATTCTCATCACCATGGCCATATCTTGTAGATCCAATGTGGTCATTGCCCCCCCCCAACTCCTCTCTTATCAGACCAGTAATAGAATATAATGCCCTCACTGGTATGTGCATGACTAGGCAAATGATCCAAGTCACAGCAGCATTTCCTTAACAAAAACATCAAGGGCACGTCTTCCTTGAGTTACCATGATTGCCTTAAAGCGTTTTCCATTCTCTTTTCCATTTCCTGTGATTACTGAGAGGAGTTCTCTGCCTTGCCTACAGAGCCTCAGATGATCTGTTCCTATGTGACCTCCTATACATCCAAAAAATTATCATCATCCTAAACACTCAATGAAGAGATGTAAACTACCAACATACATATGACAAGTTGACAGGATAGATATCTTTCACACAGTATACCTATTTTATGGAAAAAGTGTAACTTGGACAACTGGAAGGTCAATTGTAAGAATTTATTTATTTACTTATTATTTATTTATTTACATTTGTTTACCGGGATGGTCCACTGTGCCAAAAAGTGCCCATTTTCAGTGGTGGTCTGGGGAGAAAAACTCCACAGTGATTTATACAAAACAACACAGCTAGCGAATACAAAAGCTGACAATGAAATACGTTTTTAACAAAGTAATAAGGCAATGAGGCAATACAGTTATAAATAAGACTATCTACTGATTATACTTGTATATGTAATTACAGCAGTGGATTTATAATCAGGAAATAGGTAGGTTTAAGAGGGTGGCCACGGTGGTGCAGCGGTTAGCGTTGTCGCCTCACAGCAAGAGGTTCTATGGTTCGATCCTCAGCTGGGGTTCCTTCTGTACAGAGTCTGCATGTCCTCCCTGTGGTCGTGTGGGTTTCCTCCCACATCCCAAAGACATGCTGTAGCTGGATTGGATACTCTACATTGGCCCTAGGTGTAAGTGTGTGCGTGTGTGTGCCTTCCATGGAAGGTTGGGCACCGGACTGGCAACTCGACACTGTAAAACTCTACTGCCAATCATGAGCGGACAGGTGATCCGCTGTGGCTACCCCTAACTGGGAAAAGCCAAAAGAAGAAGACTGGTAGGTTTAAGGAGGTAGGTAGGATGGAGAAAGAGAAAGGTGGAGGTGGTAGTGGGAGAGATGGTAGTGGAGGTGGTAGTGGGAGAAAGGAAAAAGTCAATTTATAGAGTGTGAGGAACTAGCACATGAGCATAGCCACTGTGAGGAAAGATGTTTTAAAGATTTTTTGAAGAGAGATGCACTGCTAGTGGATCTTAGTGATGGTGTGAGAGAGTTCCATAATTTAGCAGTGGAGCATTTGACCAGCGGAGAGGTTAGGTTTGTTAATCTGCAAAAACATTTGATTCTCGGAACGCAGGTGTATGTTGGTGTGATGGGGTTTAAATAGAGAGGAAAGGGGCAGGGCAGCTGACTGGGTTGAATATTAGTTTATGGGCCACTGTTAGTTGTATATATGTGAGATGATGGGGAAGTTTTAGCCAGTTTAGTATGTGAAGAGAGGCACAGTGGTGGAATGAATTTTTTCTATTAGTGACAAATTTTGCTATAACAAGAACCGAGCTTGGATTTTAGACTGGCCTGTATGTTAGTAAAGAGAGAAACGCCGCAGAGGAGAGATGGGAGCAGGAAGGAGGAGTCTAGTGATAGCTTTGAAGAGAAATTGAGGAATGTTTTGTGGCGGTATAGCATGCCCAGTTTCTGGTGAGCTTTTTTAATATTGTTGTGAGTATGCAAGTCAAAGGATAAATGTTCATCTATGGTGACTCCTAATAGCTTAGTATGTGTGCGCAATCTCAATAGTAGTGTTATCTTGGGAGAATATGGAAAAATAGTCTTTATATATAGTAGAGGTCTTCTTGGGAGTGAAGTGCATACATTTGTTTTTTTTTTAGCATTTAGGGCAACGTAGTTGTTAGTTATCTATATTTCAGTGGAGGTGAGAGCTGACCGGGTAAGTTTCAGGAGTTCAGGTGGAGGGTTGGCACTGCAAATGACAGTAGAATCATCTGCGTACCAGATGGCTGTGCCTGGAGAGAGAGTAGAGTGGAAGTCATTGATGAAAATGCTGAATAACAGAGGCCCTAGGATGGATCCTTGGGGAACACTGGTAGTGGCATTGAGGAATGGAGGGAGAGAGAGAGTAGCCATTTTGTAGCTTGTTGTCTGTCTGTGAGGTAGTTGGAAAAGCAGAGAAAGGTAGTTGGAAAAGCAGAGAAAGCTAGAGGGGGACATTCCTAAGTTGGTGAGTTTTCTAAAGAGAAGAGGTTGGGATACAGTATTAAAGGGTTTGGAATGGTCTAGAAAAAGTGAGGAGACAAACTTTCCGGCTTCCCGAACTCAAGTTACAGAGTCACAGAAGGATATTAGAGCTGTAGTGGTGCTATGTCCGGGTCTGAAGCCATGCTGAGTTACTGATAGTAGGTGATTGTGGGTGGTGCAGTGGTTAACGTTGTCGCTTCACAGCAAGAGGTTCTCCGGTTTGATTCCCAGCTGATGTGCTTTCTGTGTGGAGTTTGCATGTTCTTCCTGCGTTCGCTTGGGTTTCCTCCGGGTACTCCAGTCTCCTCCCACATTCTAAAGACATGCGTCTGGAGCATTTCTCCCTGGGCCTCCACTGAAAATAGGCTCTGTCCTAGTCGGACTTTCCTGGTCAATAAATGTTAAATAAATTAATAATAAAATAAATAAACTGTCTTGCAGATAGTTAAGGAATTGAGTGTGGATACATTTTTCAAGGATCTTTGAGATAGGGGACAGAATGGCAATGGGTTGGAAGTTGGAGATATCAATGTTGTTCCCGCCTTTGTGCAGTGGAAGGATGAAAGCTTTTTTCCAAATGGTGGGGATGTAGGACACTTGAATGGATCTAATGAGCAGTAGGCTGACAGGGTATGCTATGGAGTTTGCTGTTATTTGAAGAAATTGTGGGGCAGGTTGTCAGGGGCATTGATGCATGTCTTTAATTTCAGAAGTAGTTTCTTTGCAGTGGCAGTCGCGATAGGTGCAAGAGAGAAATTATGTAAGTGGGGGGAGGCATTAGTAGTTTGGTCTGATGGGTTTGGATGATTATGAGGGAAGTTGGCGATGAGGTTAGTTATGGCTTTTATGAAATTTGTGTTGAAGAGGGTTTTTTTTCTGGATTGGGACAGGGGTTACTGTTAGATCCCGGGTGAAGAAGGTTGTTTATTGAACTCCAGAAGTGCTTAGGATTCTGTTTGTGATGGTTTTGCAAAGTGTGGAACTTTGGTGAAATTTTAATTCCTCTGATGTACAATCCTTTCCTCTGTATTATTATATACATTCCTCCTCCCCGCTAGCACTTTACTGCAAAAATCTGAGAAGACTCTCAAAGCATAGCTCACAATCAGCTCTAGATTACAGTCCACTGCAGCTTCTAAAAATAGCCTACCTGCTATACAAGAGAAGGTAATAATGTGCATACATTTAGTTGAAGGGGGTCCCAATACTAACAACCCTATGTTCATACAGGGTCATAAATAGAGCAAATGCCCAAGATGACAAACCTTTACAAGCTGTTAAGTGAATGTTTATACATAGCTTGTAAAGTGTCTGTCAAACTGCCTCTTAGGATTGTTTTTATAATGGAAAAAATATAGAATGCTAAACAGAGTTGCAGAACATCTTAAAGCAATTAAAAAGGATGAAAGAAATGCTTTATATAAATGGAGAACTTTCTGTGAGAATTTTAATCGATTTCATGTTTCTGTGTTGAAAAGAATTATGGAACACAACAGGGAAACATTAATATGGTTACTGAAAAGAATGAATTAAGGTAGTGACTTAAGTTTAATGTATTTTGTTATCCAAGTGTAAATGAAACTGTTAATTGTTTTTATTTTTTTTATGCAAGCCCCCTACAATATTAAATTATCATTAATGTGCAATAGTTTCTTTTTTGGAACATGACATTCTGACTTGATTATGCCATTAAGTTTTGGGTGGTGTATACTCTGCTCTGATGAAGTTCATAATGCTCTCTTAATGAACAAAAGGGCTAACCATTAAAGTCTGTTTGATCACTTCAATGTTATACTGTCTCCAAAGTCTGTTTCTCCCTTAGTAGTTTAATTTACTTTTAAAGAAAAACATGACAGCATTTTTACAGTTAAATTTTCAAATAGCACAAATTCAGTCTGGAAGCACCATCAAATCCATCAAAAACTGTAAAAGCATGTCCACAACTTTTTAGAAAGCTGTCAGAACCTTCTAAAATGTTATAAGCCTAATGTTTAGAGGACAAAAAGGTTTTAAAAAAGATCAGCAGTAGTAATTCTGTATTCAGCCTTCAAAGACTCCCTGTCTTTATAATTTGGTTTTACATTTTTTAGCACAATTTCACAACTGAGCATAGTGCCAGCTCTACTCTACTTTATAAAGTTTGATATAAATCACTGTTTTGTCCTCTGTGCCATCATTATAAACTTAAACAAGACCCATGACCTGATTAACCATAATTTCCTTCATTAATTAATCTTAATTTCTCAAACATTACTCTGTAGTTTGCAAAAGGGAATATGCCATTTAAGCAATTACTTACTAGTCAAAGGCCCACTGGATTGAAATGACTGCCAAAATGGTGTTTGACCAAAAGACTAAAACTGTTCCAATTACTATCTCCTTCTATGAAGTTTGATGACCACAGAGTTCCATAGGGGAGCAGTCCCCTTCAGAAACAGTGTTGGAGAAGGGCTTTGCCCATAAACAAAAAAATGGGTGACAGCCTTCAGAGGTGCACTACCTAGTCAGTCAGTCTCAAATGAAGAAATGTTCAGCTCACTGCTTATTGCTGACCCAACCTACATTTACTCCAGAAATCTTTCAGCCATATAGCAATTGCTCAGTGTTGCTTTTGTGCCATCACTTTTTTAAACTTGCAGTTCTGTGTTACCTATTTGAGAACTCCAAATAACAGGCATTAGTCTGGCATTCTCCAATTACGTGAAGCAAGACTTCTGCCACTGGCAACTGACAAAACAAAGAAAGCATATGGAATGACCTTTAAATAAACAAGAAATGTTTTAAATCAAAACTGCACTGTATTCAAAGGCTATAACTAATAAATACATTTTAAAGCACGGCCACAAAGGTCAGTCACCAAGCTGAAGGTAATAAAACACAACCATAAGAATGGTCCACTACAGGTGCTTGCTTGCTAGTAGCTTGCAACAAACCTGCTCATTGTCAATTGTTCAAGAAAGTAAGCAAGTGCCAAACTCCTACTATCCTGAGCTCTCATTTCTATGTAGCTTCTCAACACATGACCTGATAAAATTATATAGCATTACCTGAACTGAAACTCTAACCCTAAATCTCGGACCCAGTTCCCAACCCATGTCCTTGTTCCTTACCCTAAACCTTCACTCCCCGTCCATAACATTAAATTCCACAGTCACTCCCTAAACCTAAAACTACAACTCTCCAACTCTAAAACTCCCCTCCTGCACCCAAAACCTAAAACTGCCTTCCCTCTCCCAAACCCTGACATTTTGCTCCTGCTCCTTCGTCATGGCTGTTTGCCCAAACTCTTATTAAAGTTCCAGCGTGAGTGCCAACCTACACGAGCTACAAGATGCTTGAGTACCTGGCTTCCAGACAGTGAGTTTCTATCAACACGGTCATGTACAACTCCAGTGAACAACATAAAACAAATCAAAAGAGCCAGAAGCTTGGACTTCCAAGATAGTTGCACACTGAGTAACAGCTTAATTCTAGCTCTCCCAGTGTGAAAAAAGAAACTCAGCAGAGAAGAACAGTGGACATTTGTGTTCCTGGGTAAATTTCAATAACTGGCTAATAAGGACACTGAATGGATGCCAGGAAAAAAGAAAAGTTGAGGACCTGAGAGAAAATCAGCTACAAAAAGTAAGGAAAAAACACTGACAGGGGAAAGTTCTGCAGCTGTTCAGCAAAAAGCAGAGCAAGCTGCAGACATAGGGAAGTAAATATTGTGGGAAGAAATAGCCAGGGAATTGTTATGGCTAGGCTTGTAAAGGCCCTAGGGCCGATAGCCTAGTACTAACCTATGAACAACTGCACACACCCGGTTAAAATAAATGAAACACTTAAGGGGTATATCAACTAAAACAAAAAAAGGCTGGAAAACAGGGAATAAGCTTTAAACAGATATTCAGACAAGGTGATAAAACTGCAAATATCAGATGTCAAAATGAAGAAAAGGCTGGCTGAATATGAGACTGCTCAAGAAGAGAAGTCTCAAAAAAATAATAGAATTAGAGGAAAGAGCACATAGGGAAAACCTGAGATTTTCAGCTGTACCGCAGAAGCTGGAAGCAACAGACTGTATTAATTTTATGAAAACACAAATAAGCAACTGGACTGGTATTCCACAGCAGGAGTTGTTAATTGAAAGGACACATTGTATATATACTCCAAACCCGGCTACGAGAAAGCAACCTAGACCTTTAATAGTAAAGATGCAATCCTACCAGGAGGAGGAGTTGATTCTGACAAAACTGTGGCAGAAGGACAAAGTACTAAAAGTGGGAGACAGTAGAGTATTTGTAGAGAATAATTACTTATTGTATACTAGGCAGAACAGGAGTAAATTTATTCCACTATTCAGTGAATATCGAGAAGCAGGTGTGAGATTGACGTACCGAGCTCTCTTCAAAATATTCTTCCCTGGAGGGACAAAATATATTTTTCATGAAGTACATGCTAAGTTTGTTCAAAAACGTGAGCTATGTAACAGAAGGAGATGCTACTTTTATTCTTCTGGTAATAAAGCCTGCAGAGAGTCTGTGTCACTGAAAGCATTTCCAATGTTTCAATGGAAAATGCTTGTGAGAAGGAAGGGAGCATGAGAGCTGACTAGAAGAACTGAGAGTACACTGGAAATGAAGCAGAGACAGGATTTGGGAGATGAAGGTGGACAGGGATAAAAGCAGTAACTTGGAAACTGACAAAAGTGGGATTACAAAGCAATAATTTTATTTGTAAAATATGACAGAAAAAGAGAATCTGGAATTATTGTACCTTTTGTACTTTGTTGGACTTCTGGGGGACTCTAAAGTATATGCCCTACTTCATCTCATTAATGTTTGGAAAAATTAAATGTAAATGGGCATCCAGGAAGGATGACCAGCACTCGGCTAATAAGGAAAAAAAATTAGTTTATTAATCCAATACGCACAAAATCACACAGAATCCACATACAGAATCACATTAATGCCCAGCAAGTCAATGCGATTTCGTCCTTGAAAAATACTTCATCAGATATATCCCAATATCCCTGAACCCAGAATGTTTGGAAAAATACTTACAGTAGGGGAAGACGAGGGAGAAAGTTAACTGTAAAACAAATTTTTAACAGTACTATTTTTATAGTGTATGATTTTATTTGCATGCAATATAGTAAAGTTTTCTCATCTATTTTAAGTAAAATGGAGATACTATTGTAAACAGGTGCCCCTGTTTTTTTTTTCTTTCACCCTTTTCTCTTTCTCCTTGTTTAGTTTTAAGAAATGTAGGCACTGCAATGTATAAAAAAAACGTCTGGTTAAAAGAGCATGAAAAAAAAAAAAATTGCTTTTTCTCATTCTTGCATGGGTGAATGACTGGATTTGGGCCCTTAGCTTGATCTAGTAACAAGTTTTAAGAGAAAGCAAATAAATGAAAATGAATATTGACTATTATAAGGCTTTTTTCTGGTAAATAAATGTATGCTTATCAGCAATTATGTATCTGGTCCTCATATCTCCATGGAAAGAATATGATAAAGAGAAACCGGCTAGAAAAAAAGAGAGAAATTGGCTAGAAAATAATGTTCTCAGAAAGCATTCAGGTGTTTCTCAGTTTAAAGATAAGACAAAATCAGACAACAGTTAGTAGAAGCACAGTCTTAGCATGGATAACCTTTAATTTAGGTTAACTCAAGTCTATGAGTGTGGCTGTCAGTTTGGGAGATTTGTCCCTATTAGGAGAGTAAAATTTCAATATTTGAAGATGTACATAGTTTTGTGTGCTAGTATTAAGTTAATGGGTTTTAGAGGGCTACTAGGGTGTGATTTTTTGTTTGATGACTTTCAATAAAACAAAAGGTTTTATAAGATGTGGCATGGGGCTTAATTGGATATGACAAGAAACAACTGTACAAAAGCTCAACCTACTAAACAGTGCATGCATGTAACACAAAAGCTGGAACTAGACAAGTTAACAAATAAGCTGTTATACATAAAAAGTGGAAATAACCTTTTAATAGAATGATGCTTTCTGTAATTTCTTTAAATGTCAATGGTCTCACAGATAATACAAAAAAAAGAGTAGTGAACTATATTAAAAAATGTAGAGTACAAATAGCTATGTTACAGGAGGCACACTTGGAAAGAACTGGATGTGAATTTGATAAAGAAAGATCTTCATGATGGTTATTCAGCCTAATACCTGGGATAAAGGAAAACAAGAGCTCCAATACTGATAGAAGAGGATAAAAAGCTAATTATGGATGATTATGGTAGATTTATAGTACTAAGGGTCTATTGGCAAGGGGGGAGGATTACATTGGCATGTATTTATATTCCACCTAAAACTGCTATAATGGAGTTTAAGAAAATTCTGGGAGAAATAATCAACTTTCAGCAAATAATATTTCTTACAGGTGGGGACTGGAATTTGATTTGCAGTGAAAACGTGTCTGGGAGGGCAAGAAGGGAAAGTACAATAAAACAGAGTAGACTTTTGAAGAAATTTATGAAAATATTTGGCATGGAAGATAGGAATTTAAATAGTATTCCCCAAGAAACAAAAACTAGGCTAGGCTAGACAGAATTTACATTTCACAGGAACATGTGCATTTAATCGAAGGTCTTGATACACACCCAATAACTATTTCAGATCATGTGCCAATAATAACTAAAATAAAAGCACAGGGTAATGAAATAAAAATGAGATAGTAGCACTTTCCCACCTATTTGTTGAAAAGAGAGGAATTTAAGGAATGGGTAATGAAAATTATTCAGGAGCTATTAGAGAAGATAGAAATTTCTTCTGATAATATAGCTAGGGAGTGGGATAAAACTAAATTGGCGTTTAAAAATAGAATTGAAATAAAAGAAAGGGAGATATGGTTAAGAAGTAACAAGAATTATTTGGAAGGACTGACAAATGTTAAAGTATTGCAGACTAAGGGGAATCTCACAGAACAAGAAGAGGAGCAACAGCAGAATGCTAAGCAGAAATTAAGGGACTGCCTGGATAATATGCATAAGTTTAGAAAGACTGCTGGTAAGCAACTGTTTTTGATAATAACTCTAGACCACAAAAAACTTCTAGCAAAACTACTCAGGCAACAGAAAGTAGTAAGGGTTGTTGCCAAGCTTAGGAAGCCTATAACAAGGAAGGTAACAACAGATCCTGTATAGATATTAGAAATATTTCAGAAATTCTACAAATGTCTGTATAAAGCAGATTATTATGGGCATCAAGAAAAGATACAAATGGAAATGTTTATGGAAGAATTAAATATACTAAGGTTAGAGGCAGATTATGCTCAATTACTAACAGTTATGATAGGAGGAGAGGAGCTACAAATAGTGATATATATAGCCAATCTACAGGAAATTCCCCAATAATAGATGGCATTTCTGTGGAAGTTTGCAAGCTAGGAGGAAAAAAACTGATAAAGATCTGGAAAGTTTTGTTTAACAGTATTTTAAGAGGACTGTGAGAAGTACCAACCATCCTGGAAGAAAGCGGTGGTAGCTGTAATACCTAGAGGGTAAAGTTCCATCAGAACTAGCTTCTTACAGGCCCATTTCAATACTAAACCATGATTATAAAGTGGTTATGTCCATAATGACTATAAGAAGTGATGCCAAAATTCACAGATATGGTTCAATGTGGATTTGTGGAGGGGTGGCAAACATTTGACAACACAAACAGAACACTGATGATCCTGAGGGAAGCAGAATCTAAGAAAATACCACTGGTGTTGGTGGATCTTGATGCAGAGAAAGCATCTGACAGAGTAAGCTGGGGCTTTGTGAGCAGGGCAATGGAGCATTTGCATTCCCTGATGAAATTATAAGGTTGGTTAGGAGGATATGCGAGGGATCGGAGGCAAAAATAAAAGTGGGTGGGCTCTTCTCTGATAATTTCTGCTTGAACAGAGAAATCAGGCAGGGGTGTCCTATTTCCCCTTTATTATTTACATGATATTTAGAATCACTGGCAAAAAAAATAAGGGACTCAGAAATTCAAGGATATAATTGGTATGGTAGCTAAGAAAAGCTGTCTTTCTATGCAGATATTATTTCATACCAACAAAACCAGAAAAGGACATTACAGTGTTGTGGAACATTTTTAAGACAGTTTTGTATCTTTTTGGGACACAAAATTAATGAAGCTAAAGCAAAGGCAATAGCAGTAAATTATGTACCCACACACAAATTGGTTTGCAATATCCATATTTATGGGGACATGATAAAATTACATATTTAGGAGTATGGATTAAAATGATTCCAGTGTGGCAGTTAAGGAATTGTGGAAATACACTAAACAAAAGATAATACAAAACTGAGAAATTGGAAGCTCTGTTATATGGATAGTAAGATGCAAGCAGTTGAAATATTTTAGTTCCTTTAGTTTTATACACAGGTCAGGCATATTTTTATCGACCAGAGGAAACATTATGGATAGCAATTAATAAAGAGCTGAATGATTTTATCTTGGAGGGGAAGAAAGCAAGAGTCAAGTAGGCTAATTTTTCCAAACGAAAAAGGAAAACTGGGACTACCCGACTTGAAGGATATTTTATTACTACACAGTTAAGGCTACTATACATAGCACAAGCAGAAACATATAATTCAAAGTGGAAAGGGATGATGATGAAACAGAGGGGAAGCTCAAGAAACAATGAGGGACTGGGAATTTGGATGCAGATCTTTAAGGAGAATAACAATAATCATATAGAATATTATATTCATAAAGTAGGAGAAAGTATTCTTAGAACTAAGCCAACATGGGAATGGAGAAAGGAGATTCTGCCGATAGGGATGACTACAATTAGGGATACAGATAATAGGCAAGAGGGGCTGGAATTCATTGCAGAAAACAGGCAAAGAAACCAAGGTATTGAGAAAAAATAACTACAGAGAGAAAGGTAACAGAATGGGAGGATGCCAATAATTTATTTGGACTGCAGATTAGAAATTGCCTTCCCTGTCAAGGATTGCGATCAGAGTATAGGCAAAGAGAAAGAAATGGGGGAGGGGGTCCTAAATGAAAGACCAGCACTGATAGAGTTTTTAGTAGAATCTAGAAGAGAATCTAAGTGCAGTTTAAAAAGGAATAATTAGTACTGCATATAAATACTGCAAGACAACTATAAGAATCAATCACCAGAGGTTAGAGATGATTGAGAAGAGATTCTATAAACAATTCACAAAGAAACAACATACGTTTCCCAAATGTGAAAAAATCTAGAAGAATTAGAATTTTTGCTTGGCAATATTTACATAGATATTTTTATACCCCAAGTAGACTCCAGAGAATTCTTCCTCCAGTAGACAGCAAATGATGGACGTGTGATGGGAAAGAAAAAGGTTATTGCGAACATATTTTCTGAGAGTATAATTAGTTGTCAGACTTTAATGATTACCTGCAGACTACTCAGTAGGAGATACTGGGTGAGCAAATTGGTGTAACTAGGGAAATGATTTTTCTGCGCTATGATACAGAATTGCCTAGATGTAGTAAGGACTGCTGAGTCTAATTATGGTGGTTGCCAAAAAATGCAATTAGTAGAAATGGAAATCAAAGTCTAAACCAACTGTACTAGAAGTAGTGAATATAGTAAAAGACAAAACAACTGGAAATGGGATCTTTTAAAAAGGGTAGGAGCAAATTACATAGGGGAAAATGGAAATTGTGTGAACAATACATACAGGAGAAGAATGAGGTTAAAAAGAAGGCAGGACTTGAATGAGCTATGTAATGTTTGACTGAGAATGACTGGGTAGATTATACGTGATGTATAATGTTTGCAACTAAGATTATGCCAATATGGTTGGTGATATAGAATGCCTGCAGCTGGGATTATGATTATATGGTCTGTTTTCATTTATATAAATGTATGACTGCCTATGTCATAAGTGATAATTTAATAAAGATGTTTCTTTTTTTTATAAAAAAAAAGACCCAGAAGCTTGCACAACTGCATACTACAGAAGACCAAACTGAAACTTCAAATTAGCTACTTTTTAAAGGCATCCTTAGAAATCAGTGCTTAGATTCCATATTACAGCAAATTTACAACAGAATGAGTACAGATAAAATGGAATTAAAATGTTCAGTGACCCTCTTCTGAGATCAGTGTAAAAACAGCAGCAGCAGAAAAAAAATTCACTGTTACTCCTACAGGTTATGAGGGTCTAATACAAACAGCATAAAGTATATGCTGTATGTAGGTAACAGAGTGCAGTAGGCATTTTACATAATGTATGAATTTGTTTTGGTGTACTGATAGCCTTTCTTATATATAAAGAAAATCCAAGTCATGACCCAGGTGGGTTGACACCCTGTTAATAATTATTGGATGTTGAGTGGCTAGGTGATAAAAAGGAGGGCTGGATATGGGAGATATGGACATACAAAAGAAAGACCTAACTGTGACATATACACCTTAGTTTTGCAAGGAAAAAAATTCTAAGTACGTGATCTGCAAGGTGTCACTCAATACAATTTCAAAAGTCTAAGACTAACATTTTTTATTCAGTGAGGAAAAATAACAGAATGCACAAGTAAATAAGATTTACTTATCAAGTGCTGCTGGCAGTGCTACAACGAGTGACAAAATACCTTCACATCCACATTAATATTGTACACTTTAATCAAAAAAGGTAAAAATATGACAATTTCATATAAGGAGTGGGAAAAACACTTTCAAATACTGAGTTATGTCATAAGTTGTAAATGATCAGGATACAAAATATTGTTGGTTCTAAGAAAACCACTTTGAACAGTTAAGATCGTGACCTATTGGTTAGGACTGCAGGAAACAAATCTGAACATCTTCACGACATTTTATGATCACAAGTTACTTGCCCTTTTTTATCTTTGCTGCTGATAACTACCTCAAATGGCACTCTATCACATGATCCTACCATTTAGCACTCTGCACTGAACAGCATTTGTCAAGTCACCACTGTTGTAAAGTATGACCATCAGGCTGCCATATGGATGGACGTGCTAGGGTTAAGCAACAAACCCTGATGACCTCCTGCAACCAGCTGTTGCTCAAGGAAGGAACAAAGCAGTTGGTCAGATCATGAGAGGGATGAAAACTAGCTGGTAGTGGGTACAAAGAAAGAATAGAAAAGAAAAAAAATAACCCGATTACAAAATACACTGTACTGCAGTAAGCAAAGACTATCCATTATGGTTAACACTTCAAAGAACTCCTACCCATCAAAAACAGATAAAGTGGTTTTGGAAATCTCAGCAAAAATGCTACATTTTTATTTCAACTGTGAAAGGGGCCATCTAAACAAAGAGGACAAATGCAAATAATTAACCACAAAGTTCAATGAGCAGGTACTTCAATGTGTAGGAAACATTTATAAAAGGTCATATAAACTTTTAAAATAAACCATTTATCATCATGTAAACCTATTGCTATAACTGGAAATCCCAAAACTACTAAATTTTTAGTGAGTCCTGGAGCAAAATGCTTGCAAAACCATCAGATTTTTAACACTTCATGTGCAGTGTATTTATACTAAAATATAATATGCATATACAGCTATATACATTCTTTCATATGATAAGTTGCCATTATGCCTTATATTTGGTCATTACAAACAAGTCCTTCATCCCTAAGATGCGGTGGTACAGCAGTAGCGTTGTTGCCTCACAGCAAGAGGTTCTCCTGTTCGATTCTCGGCTGGAGTGCCTTCTGTGTGGAGTCTGCATGTCCTCCCCTCGGTCGAGTGGCCTCCGAAAGACATGCGTGAATGGGCATGCCTTCACTGAAGGTTGGGCGTCGGGCTGGCAACTCGGCACCATAAAAATCTACTGCCAATCATTAGTGGACCGGAATTCCGCTGTGGTGACCCCTAACCAGGAAAAGCCGAAAAGACTTGATTGACAAACAAGTCCTTCGTCCCAAAGAAACATTACCTCAGAGGTTCAGTTTATTGGCACTAGCTTTCTAGGTGTTTTTTTTTTTTTTTAAATTCAAAAAGAGAGATGGAATAAAATGATACTGACAGAAATGCTAAATGCCAAGAAACCACATTCAAATAGCTGGTGAGGAGGCCAGATCACTTTATGACAAAGAAAGAGTTATGGATAACATGTGAGAAAATAAGAATGATGTAGATGGTTTTTCTCTCAAAGAAAGAAAGAAAATATGTAAAGTTAAGCTTCAGGGAAGGTATGCCCCCATCTTAGTCAAAGGCTATATCTGTTTAACAGTTAAATACATTCAGAAAACATGCAGTTTTAAATTTGCCTACTTCCTTAATGTCATTGCTAAGTACTTTCAAAATAAAAGCACAGTGATAGAAGTGATTACAAAAAAGTATTCCAATATTGCAGTATATTAATGGAAGACAAGGATGATTTTCTACTTACCACAGAAACATTATACATTTTAAACTAATTTTTAGGAAAACAAGAGTTTAGAAAGATGATATGTCCTCCAACTGTCTTTTTCAACATACATTTTTTTAAGACCAATGGCATATATGCTAAAATAGGGTATGTTCTGCATAATTATTATTATTATTATTGTTATTATTATCATCATCATCATCAGTGGCAGTACTAGTAGTAGTAGCTGTAATTTAACTTAATTTGTTAAAAAATTTGTTTAAAAGGACAGCATCTGTCTCTATATTACATGTATTGCTTTCTGCATTAGTATTTTACTGTTCCAGCACTGTAATACACACACCCTGCAATTCTGCAACACAAGGTTTCAGTTTAAAGACAGAACATCAGGTCCTGCTGATTGGACTTGACATCCTATAATTGATCGTTTTAGTTTGCAGCCTGTCTGATGTCTTGACCAATTAAAAAGCACAGTACATCACTACCTTGCCTTTTAATCAGCTGAAAAGGTAGGTGGACTATGAACAAAAATAATCAATAAGGAAATCTCATGACTAAATGTTTCTAAAAATATCAATTCCTTTTCAACACATAATAATGATAGCATCCTTTTTCTGCTGAATGTACCTATAAAACTTTATGTGCCTTTTTTCCAGCTGCAATATACTATTTTTAACAGAATGTTTACTTTTCAGTATTTTACAGTTCAAAAATCACACCAGCTCTGTATTAAATTATGGCCTGCAGAAAATAATCAAGCACACCTCTGTCCTTAGATTTGATGTCCTTTGAAAACATCACATTATCAAAACTGATAAATATCCTAATCCTTGGAATATGTTCTTTTAGAACTGTAGCAATGGAATGTTTGCAAATTAGTAACTAACAAGAAGACCCATACAATAAGACAGCCAAATAGAGGGTGGGTTATCAGTCATTCACAACATTTACATGAAAATGCTCATATAGTCCACAGTAAAATGAGCAGGGGCACAGGTGCAGGGCTTTTGCTTCTGTCTATATTACTGGAGATCAAGGACTAAGAAATGATCTCAGACTCAGATAATAGTAAAGCCAAGGAGAATGGGAACTGAGCAGCCAGGTGCAGCTTTCCAAATTGGGGTGGGGGGGGGGTGGTGGCAAGGTATAGGTCTAAACCACTCCAGGGTTAACCTCAAGATGCCATCTTTGGTGCAGCAGGCTACTACAGGGCTGTAAAGAAGCCTTCACTATGACAACACTCTTCACATTTTCAAAAGCATAACGATATGTGCAATCACCTCAAAATATCACCCTGGTTTCATGGAGCACATAAGGCAGCTGTACATCATTCAGCCACTGGGCAGATTTGTTGGATCCCAATTCTATCATCCTTGAAAAGCAGTGAAAAACACCAAGAATATATATTAAAAAGTGGAACAATGAAATGTTGCTAACACTAATATTGCAGCTTTTATGTAATGACAGAGCAACATATGACGCATCTACAGCTTTGCAGGGTACACAGGTAGGTAACATTCTCAGTTTTGTGTGGGAGATTAACTGACCAGTATGCCCACATTGGTTCAGTATTGACAACCCTTTAAACCAGCTTGATAAAAGTCACTACAAACATATCCTGATCACTGACAGATCAACTACAACAAGTAGCAGTAAGGATAACAATCACTAAGGAATTGGACACAAGGCCATCTACCATGGCATGGCTACTTACAACTGTCTGCAGGTGCCCATGCTCCATTAATATAACAATGAAGTAAAATACACAACAGCACAAGACATCTTGGGTGTTGTCTCACTGTCCAGGCACAGAGGTACTGAATAATGGGTAGGGTAATATTAAACATCTGAAGGTGGCTCTCCTCTCTCAAGAAAGGAAGGCTGGCTTATTAATGAGCTCACCATTGTTCAGCAGCAGTAAGTACACATGTGCGACAGCTCAAAATTTCAAGGAAGCTGAAAGTTACAAGCACTCATGCACAATTCTCCTTATTTACAGGGAGAAAACACCAAGAACAGCTTAGACAATGTCCTCAAGGGGAAGACAACTACAAGCAAATCAAGAGTGCTTGCATTATCAGTAAACTGCCCTCATATGGAAACAGGAGATTAGACAAAGAAACATTCTGAATACCAATTAGGTTCTGGGGATGAGATATGACATGGCAGCTGTCACAAAAGGTTTTAGGATGTGCAGAATAAAAAAGCAAAATTATTGGAATAAAAATGCAATGTAGTAGACCTTTTAAAATATATACAAATACTACAGGAATATATAAAATAATAAAAAAAAACACAAGGATAAACCTTTATTACCACCTAGTGCATCACCAAAGGGTTCAATGGAATATTAGAATCGTGCAGCACCCTTGTGGGTTAGAAGTAACTGTATAACAAGGTATAACATTTTTTTTTCCACAGCCTTGCATAATCTAGCCAAGATCATCAGTCTGCACTGCAGATCTCTGCGTTTGCTCATACTTCTAATCAAACAGTATTCTGATTAGGTGAAACAGTGAAATCCTAGTAGAATGGCTACCAAATATCTTCAAAGATCATGGTGGCCACGAAGCAACAGAGTCTCCAAACGTGTTAAGTGAAACACTACTGAATAAAAGCCTAGGAACATTAATACAATCAAGTAAAATGCACATGAAACATTAACAACTTGCTAAATTCTGGCATGCTCTAAGCAAATGTACTAAAGGATCTTAATGGAACACATGCAAAACTGCTGCAAGCTAATTGACTACTTGCAAAACTCAGTAAGACTGCACTGACTGTACCTGTGACTTGAATGGAACATATTTTTCTATAAAGGAACTGACATGAGATTTCAAACCAGTCCCTAGAATTCTACATTACTTTAGAATTCTACATTACTTGAGAGTTCAAAGCAGGTCGTTCAAACACCTCATTTACTTCCAAAATACTTCTGATCACAGCATTCACCTTCCCACTGCCAATTTCAACTACACTCAACTACAGCAATAATGATTCACAATGCAGAAGGAAATTCAGTGATACCCTTTTAATAGTTATATAGCTTCATGAGAAAAACATTTCCAAATGTTTCCATAAACCTTCCAAGCCACACCACAGGAAAAAAAAATACTGCACTGTTCCTCAATGCTTCAGTTATTTTTGCTTAAGGTTATGAAAAATGATAGCTGAGCAAGTATATGTGATCAGGGAAAAGACACTGCTCACCAAACCTATGTATTACAGCATGTGACAACCATTCCTGCAGTGTCAGTGGTTCTGCAGGCTGTAATCTTTCCAAGGTGGTTGGAACAAAAGAATGCTGTGCAGATTATGGCACAGAACTGGGGCCGCTATCAAACATTTGAAAACATACTATTTTAACATTATGAGGTGATGCATTGCTGAGATAGGGTAGAATGAGCTATATTTAACCCTTGCATTAGAGCTAGAGTACATAAAGTTAAGCATTATACATGTATTCCAAATGTGAAGACATTTTTGGTAAATAAAATTCCTACATAATTCACCGAGAATGAAGATCACACCAATAAATTATGCTTCTCCACAAAAATGCATACATTAAAATAGAAAAAAAAATCTTTTTAAGTTTCAGGAATAGGGAAATTTGTTTTTAAAACAGATTTCATTTCAAAGAAACAACCACTTTAAAAAATTAAATTCCAAAGCATTTTCAATAAAATGGCATGCATTTCCTTGATCATCTTTGTAACACTTCTGTTTGCTGCTGCATGAGTGTCTTAAGACAGTCAGATGTTTTTGAAAAGTTACAAGATTTGTCTCATTTCATCAAATCCAACTAAAGATAGCTGTGCATGTGCAGTTTTACAATTGCATCAGTATTCTAAATGCATGTTATCAATAAAAGATACAGTTCCAAGGTATAGTGACAGTGACAATTTATATTAAAAGTGTCTTCATCGTGCTTGAGGCACAGTGTGGCATCTACTGGATTAAGTGCCTTGATGCATTTGTACCCATATCCCTTCTCATTAGAGTCATTTTTTAACAAAACGTTTTGCAAACCCTTTTTATTAAACCACGACCCCAAATTTTTCTTTAGTAGATCCCTCTATGTCATCACAGTAGGGATACTGTGATGTATGTCCATAGACTTTAATGGATGCATTTCCACATGTACATGGTGGTGTGGCCTTAAAGTCTATGGACCCACTTCAAGTTTCCCTACACTGATGTCAGCAAGGTTAACCTTTACCTTAAATCCTCTGTGTAATGTTCACAGGTGAAGCAGTATTTTCAAGTTTACTTTCACGGAATCTATAACTGAAATGTTCACCATGTGGAGAAAATGTTGTTTGGCACATTGTGTCCCACATTATATGGTAGAAATGTGAGTAGCCAAACATGACCAGCACAATTTAAGCTGACACGAATGTAACAATTTGTGTACACTCTTATTTTTGGATGACTTTCGTTTTATACACATGAATGTCCTGCCATTGGCTCTGGGTTCCTATACTCCATTTTCCCTAATCAACCTAAATGCTTGTAAATGAGATACAAACTGCTTTTTCAGTCAAAGTAAAAATCCAGCCACTGTAGCTGTGACTGCAATGACAGGAAAATAATGATCCAAAAGGCTCAACAAAAATACATACTTTAAAAATGGAAGACAATAAAAGAAACAGACAAAAGTATCTAATATACTTATCAGGAAATGTGGTTAATGAGCCTACTTGGGGATCCACAGCTAAAATCAATACAGAAATCACAGACTACTGACAAACAGAAATAAACCTGCTGAGTACCGTGGGAGTGTAAAATGGAAAAAAAAGGCTGTTTTGTCACCAGGAGAACAGCACTGATCCATATGGACCTATTTCTGACACAGTCCAGAAACACTTGTCTGGTTAAGTGACTTGCTCAGAATTCCATATCTAAGCAAACAGAGGATGAAAGACTCTGACTCTGGACCAGAGGAAGCAGTTTCTTAACAGTTCATAGCCTTCATCCTCTGTGATGAAGGTTAAAATAATTTTTACAGGAAGTCAAGTCCCCCACTATCTGAGCAGGCCAATACATTTATATATACCAGCTCGAACACTGGTGAACCTTGGGGGTAATGGGAAAACTTCCTTATTCCCACAGTTCACAAATGTTTCACACTTAACATTATTAATATGAACAAATTAATTACCAAAATGGTTTATAATGACAAAATGAAAGAAGCCAAGAGTTACACTTATGTTCCCTTTATACTTATCACCGAGAGATTTTTGCATCAAGTCAAATTTAGTAATGCTGCTATGGCAGAATAAACCAATTGGTCATACATTTCATTTGCCAGTACTAGAGTACTTGGAACATCTAATTAAACATACATTTCATTTGCCAGTACTAGAGTACTTGGAACATCTAATTAAATCACTCTAAAATGAAAAGGGATTGTCTTGTTTACATGCCCCTTACAGAATCTTTGGTGCATGGTGCAGTTCATGGGGGATGAAATGACAGCTAACATATGCTATCCTTTATTATTTCTGTTCTGTCATGCTGCCCTGTATAAGGTAACAAAAAAAAACACACCGATGACCATTTCTCTCTAACACAGGCAAAGGAATTCAAATAAGTTTTACATTTTCAGTCATGAATAGTAATATCTACATTTCATCTTCATCTTCTGAACTGAGCAAAAAATGGATGCTGAAACCACATCCAGACACCTAGAGAAGTTTGTTTTTGTCAGCCTACAAATGCATGTGTCTGTTCAAAACATGCACTGACATTTTGTTATTTCTCTGTACTTTTTTTGTAAGACACCTTTGTGGATGTCCCTGTTGCTGAATTATGTCTGGGCAGTTACATACCAAAAGTGGGTATTATACTCTATGAAGAGTCTGATGATGGCCAAGTAAAATGGTATGATGACCTCTCTGGGTCTAGATGCTATGTTCTTACTTGTAAGTTGAGCAACATAAAAGGATTTTCTTACTACATTGGACACAGGTTAGTTGAAGGCTAGTTTACTATCTACATAAGTCCCCACATCCCTGACTAGTGAATTAACTTCACATCTTGTTTGCTAGATTAGAATAAGTAAGAAATGTTACTATAAATTTCTTGTTATAGAAAGTCATTATCTGAGATCAATGGAAGGACCACAGGTGTCCTTATAGACTCTAACTCCTCCAGAAGTCATTTTTTAAATGTTTGGGGTTGGTTGGAGAAGAGTTGAGGAAGAATGAAAATGGACAATACAGATGGACCATTATGGTGAGTACATAACCTTTACCTAATGTTAATTTTCATTCATTCCTCAATGGTTGGGACAGAGTTCCCAGCTACCTGAAATCCCTGGTAGACTCTTAGGAAGGATATACCTGAGCATGGCTAAGCCAAAGGCTGCTCTTCCCCTCGAGACTAGATCTAGTCTGTAATGTAATAAAGGTATGAGGATTAGCCCAAGCTGCAGCTGCACATATGTCATCCATGGAGTGCCTAGATAAAAACACTGATGAAGTTGCCATGGATCTAGTTGAGTGGGCTCTTAATGGTTTTGGTAATGAGATATACTACTTATTGCAGACAAAAGATACGTAGTCGGTAAGCCATCTTGCCAAAGTTACCCTTGTAACTGATTTACCTAATTTGGATTCCGCAAAGGAGATAAATAGTTGATCAGATTTTCTAACTTCTTTTGTCCTATGTAAGTAGAAATGTAACCGTCTATGAACATCTAACAAATGCAACATGTATTCTCCTTTGTTTTTAAATTCTGGAAAGAAGATAGGCAGATAAATGAACTGGTTGATGTTGGATTCTGACACCATCTTATGAAGGAAACAAGAGTTGGTTCGTAATGTTACTCTATCTCTACGAAAAATCAAATGGGGGGTTTAGAGGACAATGCTTAAAGTTCAGAAATTCTTATAGCAGGGGTAATGGCCACTAGAAAGATAGTTTTCCAGGTCAGAAACTTAAGATCACATTTTGCCACTGGCTCAAAGGGGGAATGAATTAAGGCCTGCAGTACTAAATTAAAGTCCTGTGGTGGAGGAGGGTCTTTATAAGGTGATCTGAACAGAAGAATGCCTCTAAAAAGGCATTACAATGCTTAGATGTAGCCAGGATAGAATTCTCAAATCCAATATGTTACAGATTGTTGCCAACTGAACTCTAATGGCTGAAGACCTAACTCCTTCATTGAAAACTCTTGCCAAAAATTCAAGGACACTGTACAAGGGTTGAAAAGGATCAATACGTTTTTGATGTGCTCAAAAAATAAACCTCTTCCATTCACTTCTGCAAAGATTCCTTATAGAAGCTGTATGGGAAGACAAAAGTATATGATGAACAGAGGAAGAGCGCATAGGTTGTCTGGCTATTAATTGAAGTGGGGAAACCACTTTGTCATCTTTAGGTTCGAGATATCCGGGGGAACCATGCCTGTCAGGTATGACAGGATATCTGGAATCAGATCTAGATTTCAAGGTGGATAAATTAGATGAGGCCATAGAAAGGGGAACCAAAAGTGTTGAGGCCAGTAAGAAGCAATGAGGATGATTTTGCTTTTCAACCTGGCAGCTTTCTGCAGAAATTTGGGGATCAAGGGAGTCGAGATAAAGGCTTAGAGGAGATTGGGGAGCCAATTGTGGAGCAGAGTGTCCCTCTGGGATTAGGATAAGAAGCTGCAACACTTGTTTAGGGGAGAAGCAAAAAGATCATGGCAAGGCTGGCCCCACTGATGAAAAATCATTTCTGCAACTTTCTTGTCGAGGGACCACTTGCGAGGTAACAGAATGGACTGTTCAGCTTGTCTGCTATCAAGTTAGTTTTCCCTGGGATGTGCATTGCTATCAGAAAGTGGTTGGAAGAGACCATCCACTGCCACACTCTGAGGGCTTCTTGGCACAAGGGGTAACACCAGACGACCAACATATTGTCTGTTTGAATCACAACTGTCCCTGAAGGAAGAGAGTCTTACAATGCTTGCAGTGCTAAGAGCTCTCATTTCTAGGACACTGAAATGTGTGTTGGCCTCTTTGGGGGACCAACTGCCTTGGACTGTTTCTCCAGGAAGTGCCCACCACCCAATATGGAATGTGTCTTTGGTCAAAATGGCCTTGGGCTGAGGGAGAATGAAAAGGACGGCCTTAAAGAACTTGATCTGATCAATTCCACCACCAAAGATACATTTTGCATGGATGAGTGGTTTTTACTCAGACTGACAGATGTTGATAAAGAATCAACCATTGAGTTGCTAGCATCCATTGAAAAATCCTCATATCGAATCTCGCTAGAACAACTAAAATGATGGACAGTGACATAGATCCTTGGGCTTGTAGAATCAGTCATGCTGGAAACTGTTGTATTGTGAATTATCTTCTTGACCTGGAATTTGATAATCTGCACTCTTGCAAGAGGAAGAGAAGTGGTTACTGATACCATGTTGAAAACTGTTCCTATAAACTCTAGTATCCAAGAAGGTTCTAACCAAGGTTTCCTGTAATTTATGGTAATTCCCAGAAGGCAGCAAGTCTGGTGTACCTGATAACTCGCTCTTATGAGTAGATGACTGGTCAGGAAGGTAGTGAACCATCCATCTAGTTACAGAAACACCCAGAATCCTTGCAGTCTCAAGTGCGATACTACCACTGTCATGCATTTGGTGAACACCCTGGGACTGTGGTTAGACGAAAGAGCAGGGCTCTGAACTGGTAATAACAGGCTCCCAGCCAAAAGCATAAGTATCATCTAGACTGTCTGTTCAGTTTTATGTCATAGTACATGTCTTGAAGGTATATTGAGCACATCCAGTCATCCTTGCCCAAAAAGAGCAAAATGGACTGAACCATGACCATCAGAAACTTTGTGCGTCTAACTGACGTGTTCAAGTTGCTGAGATCCAAAGTTAGTCTCCAGTCCCCTGTTTTCTTTGGCACTAAAAGAATCTTGAGTAAGTTTCGAATACTATCTGTTCTGACGGGGCCACCTGGATTACTTTTTTTCCTAGCAGCTTTTGTATTTCTAGTGCTGCTTTCGTTCTCTGACTGGATGGGACATTAGAAAACTTGCATGAGGATAACGATGGAAGGGAAAAGGGAATTATATAACCTCTGGTAATAATCTTTGGCATCCATGAATCTTTTGTGATGTCTAAACAGGCTCTCTGGTGCAGAGATACATGACCCCGATTGCCTCCAGAGAGGGATAATCGGGACTCCTTTCAGGAGAGCTGACAGGGTCTGTCAGAGAAAGAATCTCCAGAACCTTGGTTTTGCGGGCCACCTCTGCCATGTGGGCACTGTCTTCCATTTGAGCTCTCCCCTCTGCCTCTGGTGGAACTATCATCATATGGATCGTGGAAAGGGCCCTGGGATTTTTTGAACCACATTTTTCATCCTCCTCATTGGTTCCTAGAGAAGGTCCTTTGAGGGGTCAAAAAACATACTTCCACTGCAGAGAGGGTCTTTCCATCCTGCTCGCACCTGGAGAGTGTGTTCTTCACTTTAGGGCCAAATAAGGAGGCTCTGTTGACAGCAGCACTGAAAAGACAGGACTTGAAGGGCTCCATAAAGTCACACAAGCACATACAGTCATGCCTCCTTATGGAGATGCCTGAACCCACTGCCCCTGAGGTACCCTCAGCTGCATAAGAGATAGGCCTCATGAACGGATTTGAGATGGACTGAAGGGTTGCAAACTGTGAGGCTACAGAATCCTGAGTCTCAGCAGCAGTGATCTCAGAAAGGGATTTTGATAGTTCCTTAATCAAATCCCTCTGAAGTCTTGTAAACTGTGCTTAGTAGTTCAGTGACCTAAGGGCAAAGGTTGCTGAAGCATACACATGCTTCTCAAACCTGCCCAAAGCTCTACCACCCCTGTTATGGGGACTGACAGTGGAACTCTCTTCCGCAAGTTCCTTCTTAGTCCCTTCCACCATGACCATAGCATCCACAGGTGCTTCTTTACTTCAAAACTCCCTCCCAGCAGGTGGTGCCAGAATCCGATCCTGGCTCTTGGGGATAGTTTCAACCAAGTCAGGCTCCTTCCATGCCCACTCAGAGATCAAATCAATGAGCTCATCAGTGAGTGGAGATACCCAGGAGGTAGACAGGCCAGATCCAAACACCTCTAGGAATACAGATTCCTCTGGAGAAGGACTGTCAGAGGACCACCACCCCTTTGTTTAACGATCTCCAGCATATCTCCAAATGAGACGCCTACAGATGCTGATCTTGGGGATCCTTCCTCTTCATCAAAATCAGTATCTTCAGTGATGGGTGGTGATCTTGGGAATCCATCCTCTTCATCAAAATCTGTATCTTCAGTGATAGATTCCTGTGGGGAATCTAAGTGCCTCCTTTTGCATTTTCTCTTTTGAGCTACTTCTTTGGTGGGATACTCCACAGAAGTATCAGAAGAGACGGTGATACCCTGCTGGGTAGCCTGGAGAGTTTGGGCTGGCTGTCCCTGTGGAGTCAAATGTTCAGGCTCAAGGCTTAGAGACACATGAGATCCTGAAGGAGATCCAAGGAGGGGCAGACCATCCTGCCGACGTAGAAAAACCTACCTCTACCACCTAAAAAGCAGAACGTGCTGGGGAGAAGGAAGCTGATGGAGCTGAGAAGCCATGCTTCTGCCCCATCGGCTCCATCTGCCCCGAAGGCATTCCGCCCGAGGTGGAAGTCACAGCCGAGCTGTCCAATGCTAAGGCTCCGAGAGGCAGTGACGGCTCTGACAACTTTGGAATCGACTCCAAGACCTCAGATCTGGTAGGGAAGCTACAGCTGAGAAAGTCATCCTGGCTCCAAAATCACTGGAGCTGGAGATTTCAGAGAAATCCTCAGCGCCGTAGATAAAAATATCCTTGGATCCGACCCATTTGGTCTTGACAAACTCAGATCCAAGGGTTCTGAAACAGAAGGCTGGATTAGAGAAGAAGCCATTAGTGGAGGGGTACAGCAAACCAAGACTTTCTGACCCAAATGGGTAGGAGCCAGGAGAACACCCATCTGTATCTGTGCCGAGAGAAGTCTCCTCACCATCCTATCTACATTGGCTTCAGTAAGACCCTTGGAAGAATGAGAGGAGGCTACTTTCCATAAACGGGTAATAGTCTAGACAGCACCAGGTCAATGCTCAGTGAATAACGAGTCCTTTGGAGAAGCCTCATATCTGATGTATTCAGATTCAAAGAAGATTTTAGAGATTCCAAAATGGCTTTGAGACAGAAGCCTTTGGCTCTGTCTTGTGCTTCTTTTTGGGAGGTTCCATTGATGACAGGGTAGAAGATCCAGATGGTCTCTGGGACTTTTTAGAAGTCTCCTTATGTATAGTTTTGGGGGGGGGTTGAGCCCAATAATCACTTCTGAAAAGCAGAAGGCAACAAACCTTTTAAAATTAGTTTGTTTTTATGATCCACAATAGCTTGCGGATTAAAGTTTATACATACAGAGCAGTCTATGTTCAAGAGGTGTGGACCCAGGCAATGCACACAAATTATGTGCACCTGAGAGGAGAAGCTTATGACAACATATCTGACATTTTTTTGGAGGATGCTGATGTCTCTGCTGTCACAGAAACCTGGTTCAAGGCTGTGGAAAGAACCCAGCCATACCAGGTTACAACACCTTCCACTCACTCAGACCATCAAATGAAAGGGGGAAATCCAAAGGAGGAGGAGTGTCAATTTTTATTAAAGACAAATACTCCTCCAGATTGGTAAGACTAAATGAGTCCCTCAAACTACTCCAAGTACAACTCTCTGTAGGTAAAACTCCTCTCCAAATTATCATCAGTTATAGGACCCCCTCCATGAACCAGGACACCCACAATGCCTACCTGGACGTCCTGGAGTCCCTCAATATACCACCAGACACCCTGGTTTTGGGAGACTTCAATTACCTATCAATAAATTGGTCTAATTACACCTGTATCAATGCACTCACCCAGAGGTTCTTGAACTTTGTAAACTCTAATGCCCTGGATCAGTTAGTGGACACCCCCACTAGGGGTTCAAACATTCTGGATCTAGTATTTACGAACATGAGTGATCATTGCACTATCCCAAGTGTAAAGTCATCTCTAGTGATATCTGAACACAGGTCAGTCACACTAGAAGTAACAATAGTGTCTGACCCTCCCCCAGCTGGAACTAGACTAAAAATTTTCTCCAAATCAAACTATAATCTCTACCAAGATGATATTACTAGTTTCATAGCCCCTACCCCTACTTATGGCAAGGATACCTATGCCAAGGTTTATACCAAAGCCTTATATAAACATCTTCGACTCAGCTGTACCCGATAGGATAAAAGTTCCTCACTTAAGACCAAACCAGCTTGGTGGACATTTGCCATAAACAGGCTATAACAGGAGAAAGAAACTGCCATCTAAAAGCAGAAGGAGACTGTTCCCAAACTGAAAGGACTTTCTCCTTGGCCCAAATAAGCAACTAAGACACCTAATAAAAAAATCCAAAGCCAAATATAAATCAAAATGGTCCACTCTAGCCAAGGGTAACCATAAGGCATTCTTTGGCTACATGTGCAACCTCAAAGGAAAATCCCAGATTTGCACAGAACTTGCTGAAAATGGCACAACATATACTGAACCTGGTGATACTGCTAACCTGTTGGCAGACAGGTTTAGTGAGAACTTCTTTCCCTGTCTCCACCCAGTATACCACAAGACATTCCTCCTATATGTCCCCCTGCAGACATCTCTAAGGAATGGGTCCTTAATGCCCTTTCCAAGGCTAAAAACACAGCCTTCAATGGAACCAGACATCATCCCTGGCTGCATCTTAAATTGCTTAAAGCAAGAGTTAGTTGTACCTCAGAGTACCCTCTTTAACCACAGTTAAAGAGCACTTGATATGTTCCTGCAGACTGGAAAACTGCCACTGTCATCTTCCTCCACAAAGGGGGTTCCTCTGTTGATCGCAAGAATTACAGCCTGATATGCACGACCATGGAGAGAATCATCATGGACCTTCTCAACAAGGATACAAGAGACCTGCAAACACACTAGACCCATCCAAGTTTGGTTTCATCAAAGGGAGATCGTGCTACTAAACCTGGCAGACTTCTTTGAGACAGTCACCAATGCCCTGGATGAAGGAAAAACTGTGAATACTGACTATTTAGACCTAGTGAAGGCCTTCAACACCATTCTCCACTCACGTATCATTGATAAACTTACCCAACAGAACATAACCCACTACATAGTCAGATGGGTTGCAAACTGGCTCACCAATGGAACACACAGTTAAAATAGAAGACTCTTCATCCACTTCAGACCAGTAACCAGTGGAGTACCACAGGGCTAGGTGCTGGGGCCCTACTGTTTGTTATTTACTTTTCAGAAGTACAGGCCAAAACAAAGGGCATGTGGCTAACAAAGTTTGCAGATGACTGCAAAATGGGCACGATCACTGAATCCCCTAGTGACACTGACACCCACCAGGAAGGTCTTACTCAAACCAACGACTGCTGCCAAAATCACAGGTTCAAGTTAAATGTTAAAAAGTGTATCATCATTCCCTTCGGCAAAGGAGACTTCCCTGCAAAGTACCACATTAACAACAACACCTTAAGCACCCAATCCATGGTAAGAGTTCTATGAACACAGACTGAAAGCAACCTCTCCCTTGACTATCATGTTTCTACAGTAGTAAGGAAAGCCTTCTACACTGCCCATCTCATCAATAAGGGCATTGCCTCCATAAAAAAAGAGGTTATAACCCCACTGTACTCCTCCTTTATTAGACCAATTATAGAGCACCCTTTGATATATACCTCGCCAGGCACCTCCAACAATTGGACAGACCTCAGAGGTACCTTACAAAGAAAATTCAAGGTGTCCAACACCTGTCCTATGCTGACAGACTAAAATCCCTGTCACTATACTGTGTGTCATACAGACTACTCAGGGGTGATCTCTGCCTAGCCTATAGGGCAACAGTGGATCCATTAGCAAGACAAATGGTACTTGCTGTACCCCTTCTAGTGACCTCAACTTGAGAAGCTACATTAAAAGAACCTGCTGGACAGACAGGTTCATCCCGCAGCAGCTCCTACTCTGGAATAAGCTTCCAATCCTAGTAAGGCAGAGGTCTTCACTGACCCTTTTCAAGCAATTCTGGATAACTGGTTGGGGAATGGCAAATTCACACCCGGGGTTTCACCTGCATCCCTTCTGGACAGGGGCAGCAGGTGCTGAGTCAGATCTACTGATAGCACCAGTAAAAGAGGGACAAAATTGGCTAGGCTTATACGGGCCCCAAGGCCATTAGCCTAGTAACCTCCTATGATCCTAAAAAAGAAATCAGAAACTAGAATATCAATAATGGTATGTAAAAGTAATACACTAAATGAAAGAAATATATAAAGATGGAAAAATAGAACCATGAGATGAAAAAAAAATCAATGATCTTGAAAATAAACTCGAGAGCTCAAATGACCACATCTAGTTCACGAAAACGGCAAATGAGATCTGAGGTATGTTAGGGGCTAGTACATTATGGGTAAGGGAGAAGCTTGACAGCTTTATGATTACCACAAGCTATAGTAATGGCCAAGCTGGATCTGAAGGGTGGATCCAAATGCAACTGTTGAGGAATGAATGAAAATTGACAACATCATATCAATGCTTTATTAGGAAAATTGAGGCAGGTACATATTATCTTGAAAGACTTCCTCTTACAAACCCTAACTTTCCCTCATTCATATAACCTCTGTACATAAGTCTCATTCAAAAAATCAGCTACTATAAATATTGTTTAAAAATGCCCTTAAAATTAAACTTAAGTACCCCTTCTCATGACGTGCTATTTCTGTTTTTGTGTTTATTACTGTATACCATGCATATCTCAAACATCTCTGTTACAGTTAAACAGCAGACAGTCTTTTATATCAAAAACATTAAAGATCAACTTACTTCAGTGATGGATCAAATATACAAAAAAAAATACCACTGTCAAAAAGCTCCAATGCTTTTACCATGGAACTACTAGGTATACAACTTATATTTCAAAGTTTTTGAGGTACCAAAACATAACTTCATCTAAACCTATGGTCTGCTAACAACTCATCTAATATCTAAAACATTCCTGCCTTAAACATGTACAATATTGTTGATTTGACAGGCTTAATCTAAGTATCTATGAATTTGTCATCTCTCATACCTCTCAACTGTCCAGATTTTCACAGAATGCTCAGATTTTTGTCTCATATTTTTGGTATGTTCCTCATAAAATTTGTTGTTTTCTGTTAAATCACTGGGATGATCTGGGGACTAAAGTCACTAAATAATGGCATACATCTGCGTTTCAGACTTTAAAATCCTTCAGAAAATGTACGTTCAAACACACCCTGTTACTTTAGCAACTTTTTAAGTTTATAAGAGCAATATTTAAAATATGTCCCTATTTTTGGGCCTTTGTTCCCCCCTCTTTTCTGATGGCCTTTGTTCAGATTTCTTGCACTAAGAGGTTTTGAGGTATGCTTACAGTATATATTGTATTGTCTCTATATGTATTCCTGTTACCGATTTTGTTCTATTTGCCATATGGTCCCAACTTGTTGCTGAAAATGGTCATGGGCTAATCCACTAACCCAGTTAACAAATGACAGAGAAAGACAGAATCCTACAGAACTTCCTAGTAAGTAGAAGGCAAGAATATGCTAGAATACATAACCGCAAAAAGACTTCACTTCCAAATCTGACTTACAACTGAACCTGCAGAGACTAAACATATACTCAAAGGCTCTTGAAAGGTAGGTATATCCAGCCAAACATCTGGGCATCTAATTAGCATTACAATTTGAATACCAAATAGCACATAATCTTTCCTTTTTCAGTAGGAATGTGGATAACTACTCAGGAAAAATGTATTTAAAAACAGTGACAAAATGATGGAAAAATATAAACATATCAAAAAGAAAGTGAAAAATCTGTACATTGTAATGCACTGTATTGCAAAAGTCTGTTACATAAGGTCATTTATTTTTGCTTCTGGAAAAGGGAGATGCAAGATGTGTGCTCTTTTTCATTAAATTAGAATTTCCACTAGTATACTGGTCATGTTGTGCGTTTGTGTGTGCACTGGACAGCTTCAAACATCACAAGAGAAAATAGGGACATGCCTCATAAAATAAGTATATCATGTGCAGGGGTAAATCAGATCTGAAAACAGGAACATTTCCCAAAAGAGAGGCAGCTGAGAGGTCTGCCGACATCTTTCAATGTTCATTCATTCAAGCATTCTGAGTTTATCTAAGCATTCAACAAGCATAAGGTCAAAAAGCCATGCTAGCTCTGAGAGAAAAATAGAAATTGGTATCTGTGATTCTTAATCATCATGCTGGGAGCTTCCTAGCTGAAAGGATAAGGCTTCTAAGGAAAACTCAACACCTACCTGTCCAGAGACTCTAGTGATTCCAACAGTAGTTACACCAACAAGATGTTGTAAGTCTTGGATGTGAGTCCCAAAAAGAGAGCAAATGTTATCCTTTCACTTCTATGGTTTCTTGTTCCAAATCCATTCTAATGAAGGCACAGTTACTTATAGAATGACATTTAGCAGGAAGGTAGGCTACAGTACAGCAGTGTTGCCAGCATTCAATCTCAAGGCATCACACAGGTCAGGGCATTCAGCAAAATCAGTCTGTTTATAACTAGAGCTGTGTAAGTAAACTTACATGCTCTAACAAATAACCATTGCAGTAGCCTAAGCTGTTTGGGTATTAACTCTGGAATTCTCAGCTTCCCAAAGATTTGAGCACCTTCCATGAGCTCCAGCTGTCAGGAGAACTTGAGATGCTCAATATAAAAGGCAGATGCAGCGCCACATTACTTCAGAGATTTTTTTTTATGACAGGAAGGAGGCAAGAGCCACTGTATACATGCACTACGAAACAAAGTAAAACATAAGTACATACTAAAGGATGCAACTAAACCTATCCTGGCAACTACAAGTACAGTGAGAGAAAAATATAGGCAGCTGGGGTGGGGGATTTACTTACACCACTGTACTATGTTCATATGGATCTCAGTTGAAGAAGCCTAAGCAGTTTAGGTAGATTCCTATATCTTACTCAGGAGTCACAAAAACGGAGGTGGTCAATAAACTCCAGGAGCCCCTGGAGAATGGTTCCAGCAAAACCTGCTCTGAACCTATAAAAGGAATCCAGTTTGAAATGCTTTACAGAAGTGTGAAGACAGAACCAAATATCTGCCTCTAGAATACTTCTTTAAGTCTACCCCTTTGCAGAAATCCAATGAAAAAGCTAATCCCTTATTGAACGAACTATAACCCTGTCTGGAAATGAAGAGTGACAAAATAATAGCATGAGTTCACAATCTATAGTCAGCTGAGTTGCAGCTTGTCTTTTCCTCTGACCATCATATAAGACAAACAGCTGTTCAGGTTTCCTGAAAGCTCACGTTTTGTTTAGACAGTATCTGAGATGTCTGTAATCCATGCAAAGGCTGGAAGGTCATACAGAACCATTCTCTTCCATGGGAATGAGTGTCTTCCAGGCCCGACTGCAAGAAATCTTGGAGCACAGTTTTTTTAGTGGACTCTTCTAATAGGAGGCAAACGCATTTGCTTCAGATATTCCTCACAGCTGGATCAATTCTTTGAAGTCCACATGATGGAAGCTTTCATGTGTGGGGGTCTATCCTGGTCCTACTGACCTTGCCTGTGTTACAGTTTTGCTCTGGCTGAATGTATGAAACCTAAAGAGATGGATTTAGCTGAACTGCTACCTCCGAGGTTATCACAGCCAGTCGTCAAAGAGGGTAGGATCTGGTACTCCCCTGTTTATGTATCACAACACTATGGTGTTTTCTGTGTACACATGCAGAGATGCTGGGGACCAGACATGTTGCAAGGCCTTTAAAGCACTGATCACAGTAAAAACCTCTCTGGCATTTATATGCTTTAGTCCTTCCACTGGGCCCCACAGAGCTTCTATCTTTACCCCCCCCCCCCAAACCAGGTCAGAAGTATCTGCAGTGATTGACTTGAGAAGGGATCAGAAAGGAGAATGTAAGACCTAGATTGTAAGCTATCTAGTCTATGTACCATCATCCCTCTTTACAAATCCCACAAGTGGAATCTGAAAAGTTTAAGGGTGAAAATGCTGAGTCCAGACTGATCTGAGGTGCCATGGTATTTTCTTCATGTGTACTCTGGCAAAGGGCAGCATTATCATCACCATTGATACAATGTACCCTAGAATCCTAAGAAATTCCCCCTGTGGATGTTTAGCTTAGGCTAGAGAAACTCAGGTAAAACTATTGACACATATCCACTTTGTCTCAGAGGAGGAAGGCTCTTCCTAATTCCAAGTCTAACACACACATCCCAGGAAAGTCACTCTGTGAGATGGGATGAGAGAAGACTTCTGGAAATTGAATGAAAACCCTATACTGAGTAGAAGTTCTTGAACAGTAGATAAAGACTCTTGACAGCTGGAAAAATCATCCAAACATGGAAAATATTAATGCCCTGGAGTCTGCACTAAGCAATGCCTGGAGACGGGCATTTTGTGAATACCCTTGGTGCAGTGTAGAGTCCAGAATGTAAAACGTTTGCAAACAATGTAAGCCAAACACTGCAAATGTTAAGAAATGTCTCAGTGCTTGCAATAGTAATGTGATGACAGGCATACTTTAAGTCTAGCTACATAAGGACTCAAAGGTACATCATTTTGAAGTACTAACATCTTAAACTTCATGATCTTGACAAAAAAGTTTACAGCAGAAAGATCCAGCAGTGCCTTCCAGGATCCTTCTGGTATGGGAACCAGAAATATCTTTGATTAATTCCCTTTGCCTAGGAGATTGAGAAGCAATAGTTTTAGGACTCCCCGAGACATCAGGACAGGAAAAAGAAAACATTGGTTTCCTGGCCAAGGAGGAATCCCTTGAAAGGGAGGAAATGATTCCCATTGCCAGTAATCTCTCTGTTGGATTACAATCAGAGCCCAACTACTGAGACCATGTAATGCCATAATGGAAGATGAAGTCTCTGGGGCACAGAAAGGTTGCCAGGGTGGTGGTGTTTCAACTCATTTTGCTAAATTTTTCAGTTCTCTATAGAACTATAACACGTTTTTGGTCATCAATGAATTGCTTATGTTGTACTTTTCCTTTATATTTATCTGAAAAATCTAACTTTTTCTACCTGTGCTGTTATCTTTAGTTTATTATTTGCAATAGTGAATGATAGATCCTGGTCTGTTTTGGTACTGTGCATTGCTTTTATCACATCTAAGTATTTTTATTGATCTGCTCCCTCTTCTATATTATTCTAACAGTGACACGTTGTGCCTTAATTGCTTTATAGTTTTCTGTACCCAAAGCTTCCATGCTGGCATTTTACTTCTTCCCTTCCCTTATTGCTCTGCAGTTTTGTGTAAAGACTTTATTAATTTAGCTGCACAGTCATATATCCTATTTACTTCTGTTACATGACATGAATTTCTGTTAATAGTCTTGATTATTCTATTTATCTGTTTTATCAGACTTCTAATATATTGGGTCTTATTTACTTTCTGTAATCCATTTCTTTCATCAAACTTAATATCTCTATCCATTTCTATTAAATCAAGCAACTCTTCCCTTAGATAATTTTCTTCTAAATAGAGGGCACATTATTTGCTCAGTGTTTCATGCGTGCATTCATCAGAAAGTTCCAGAATATGTTCCTGTGACATATCCTCTTCAGCTGCATCCTGCATCATCCATTACTCTTTCATATGGAAACTCATTGGCTCATCACTCAACAACATTGCTTACATCAGAACTTTTGAAATTGTTTCCTACTGAAGGTTCCAGTGCATTGTTGTGTGGCAGGTGATCAGATGCTTCCTGTTCTATTTCTACTAAATTTAGGGACTCACCATTCCATCATACTGTGACGTTACCTGAGTTGGATTTTAAACACTAAATCTTTCACTTTGCAGGTAATCCATAACTTTATTTTCTATTTCCTTAACTCCTCCATTACTTATCCTCTTTCCAACTTTCCCCCTTTGTTTTCTTGCTTTTTGTATTGTGAAATTTTCCATATCCACGTGCCTTTGCCCATATTTCTCTTCAAATATCTTTGGTGCTACTTTTTTTGTATTGATTAGTTTTGCTTTCTCCTTTGCATAAATATTGCACCACATCAAATCTCTTTGCTTTCCCATGTTCATATTTCTTCAAATGTTGACCAGGGCAAGCATCTCTTTTATATTTATGTGTTTGCATTTGATCTTGGTGCCCCACACACTTTGCATTTTTATCCCTCCTGAAACTGCTTACCAAGCAATGTTTGGGGCATCTGTGGTGACTGACTGCTTTGGAACAGTGAGGGAAAAGGGGAGTCCTGGATTTATGAATATTTGTTTTCTCTACCAAGTGAGTCCTCTTCTGACAAACTCCAGCACTGGGATTTGAAAAGACAAAGGATATCGGTGCTGGGACCAAAGAGACTTCAGATACCATTTTATCCTTCTCATCTGGAGTCTTGCCAAGGGTATCATGAGAATCATAGATGCCATGAGACCCAAAATCCTAAGGTATTCAGTCACAGAGACCGAAGTCTGAGTGGAAAATCTTAGAAATAGATCTAGATATAGATCTTTTTTTTCCTGTGGAAGAAATGCTCCTTGAACTGGAGTATCTAGCTGACACCCCAGAACACACACAATATTGTGTTAAAGAGTCAAAAAAGACTTTTGAATGTTCTCTTGGAATCCTAACCTGTGTAAGATAGCTTTCTCAAAGTGGCAGATTCCTGACATTTTGAAAATGATGCAGCAAAGATAAGCAAGTCGTCTAATCATAGAAAAATGTGGATACCCTGTAGCCTGCATTGAACTATAACTGGAGCTAGACATTTTTTGAACACTCTTGGTGCAACAGATAGTTAAAATGGTAAGGAGAGAAATGAGAATGTGATTCAGACGCACAAAAACATAAGAAACACCTAAAGACTGGATGAATAAGGATGCGAAGATAAGCATCTTTTAAATCTAGTGTTACCAGGAAACCTGAATGAGGAAGACTTAACAGATTGTGAAGTGATGTCATTTTGAACTTGGGCATTATTTTAAACAGGCTTAGGAAACAAAGAGCCAGAACTGTGCTCCAAGTATTTTTTTGTGGCACTAAAACATTCTGTAATGAAAACCTTTGCCCACCTGGAAAGGAGGAACTGGTTCTACCATTCCCTGAGAGAGCTTGTGATGAAGGAGAGGTGGAAATAAAAGTGTGGTCTGGTGGATGAGGAATTACCTCCTTGAAAGGAGGAATTTCCTTGCACTGCCACCTCTAACCTTTATGAATGATCTTCAGAACCCATTTATCTGAAACTTTCTGTTACCAAGGAGAAAACTGGAGATTTAGACTATCTGGAAAGAAAAGGGGGCTACAAAGGTGGGAGGAGGGAACAAGGTCCCTTCAGTATCATTCTGCCTTGTTGGAATGTTCTTGGTTTTAAGGGGTTCCTGAATTATTTTTGAAACCTCCTAGCCATTACACATTAAACGTCTGTTTAGCTGCATTTTGTTGAGACTGTTTCACAGCAAAGTCCTAGGCTAGCTGGCTTTGTGCACTATTTTAAGGCATGACAATACAATTTTCTTTTCAAAGGTAAGAATCAAATCTTGCACCTTGTGTCTGTGAGCTAAACACCTTAATTATTATACTACCCCACCCAAAAATGCAAAGAAGCTTCCCTGACCGGGAACTGAACTTGGGTTGTGGTGGCAAGAGTGGAAAATCCTGACCGCCTCTGCAGCACAAGAACCAAAAATTAAATCTCTATGCCAAGGAGAATTTTAAAATCTACTTTTTTTACATCATCTAGGAGGTTCTGAGAATGCAGCTAGGAAAACCTCTTTAGAACAATACCAGTGGCCATAACCCTGGAAGAAGTATTAATTGACTCATGCACACACACTCTGTAAACAATGAGTAGAGACAGTGGCGGCTGGTGACTTCAAATCACAGGGGGGCTGCAGGAGACAGCTGAATGGGTAGGAGGTATGCACAAAACCACAAAACTAACTTTAATTAAATAACCATCATTATGAAAGTCCAATCAAGACAAAAATAAGTGTAGAAGAATAAAAATATTTCAATGCATTGGCTGCATGACAGCTTACTTAATATCTAGATGGAAACAAAAGGTTGTGAGGCATGAAAATAAATTACTTTTAAATACATTACTGCAATGCCAGTCAAAATCAAGTATAAGAAAAACCAGAAGCACTCAACTCAAACCACTTCTCCTTGCACTGCAGTCCTAATTATAATATATTCAGCTTTTTAAAGTACCAAGTAACATAAAATGTTTCTTATCCAAAAAGACCTGCTGCCTGACAACTTGTTTCATGGGGAAAACATGATAAAGTAAAATGAAAAGCAAACAAGAAACAAGCTCAAGATACATTGGTCTCCAACAAGTGTAATGAGCTTTTTAAAATAATGGAATCCTGTCCTTTAATACCCAAGGCTTATACATTATCTAGTCAAGTATTCTCTGCATGGCAACAACAGAAAGGCTTTCAATGTTGGCAATTCTTTAACAGTATGAAGCTTACTTGCATCTTACGATCTCAGACAAGCTTACCTTATGGTCATTAAGCATGCTGCTTAAAACACAGAGCAACAGGCACTTTGTAATAAGCATAAATCAACAGTACAAAAATATGACAGAAACCAGACCATTCTGCAAAATCAAGGACAGATGAAAAGCCACTGTAGTACTTATGCAGTGTGTCCTCCCATCTTGCTTGGACACATCCAGAGTCACTACATGGGGAGTGGGTGCAACAAGCATGTCACAATTTGAAATCTCTCTGGCTGACTGTGATGGCCCTGACACATTTGTCATACCTCTCAACCTCAAGAGCAAGAAATCTGGACAAAGCAGAAGTGGGACAAAGGCCCAACAATAATTTTTAAATATTGCTCTAATAAACTTAGAAAGATAATAGAATAGGTCTTGCATTAGTATGAATTTTCTGAAGGGTATAAAATCTGAAACTCAAATGTCTGTCATTTCTCTAACTCAGCCTTTATTGATGTCACTAATTTGCCAAAAACACAATTTTATGAAAAATGGACTGATGCAAAAATATAAAATAGACACACAATACAGCTGCTACCTGTCAAAGAAGGGACACTTTAATATTAGTACTGCTACCTTGAGCAGCTGACAAAATATAAAAGAATCTACATGCATTTCAAGTAATCTATAACTTTGATTATTACAGTTATTTCTTAATTGTAAACCCTCCATGTTTTCTTCCAAAATTGCTATTTTGGAGGGATTATAAGGGGAAGAGCAACATTTTGAGCCAAAATTGGGGACAGTTGAGAGGTTGGCTATGCCTAATTCTATAAAGCAATTTATTTGCATGTACCTCTCAACCTGTTAATGCAGTAAATCTGAACAAGGCCAAATATATTGGGGGCACATATAAACAGTACTAAAAATTGCTCTTGTATAAATTGAGACAGCTGATAGAACAGCTCTTACTTTAACATGCATTTTTCTGAAGGTTATGAAGTCTGAAACTTAGAGTGACTTCTGGCAAATCATTTAGGAATTAAAACTACAAATTTTATGAACAACAAACCAAAAATAAAAATCTATTCATTCTTTGAAAATCTGGACAGTTGGGAGGTATAGTTCAGCTGGGCCTGTCTGAGTTTGCTGCCCTCCGCCCCCTGACAAAATAATGGTTGAATGGAGCCTCTGCAGCCATTCCAATGAACCATTATACTTGGCTACTCCATTTACCATAAACACTAATGTGCATACTGCTTTACTTCTATGATGAGTTGGACTTCATTTGAAAGTTTTATTTTGTATTTTACAGCACAAACACTCGTCATCTGTTAAACAAAGCAATGCAGTCTCACAATGAAACTTAGCATTAAAACTTCTCTGCCCTTGAAACTCACATTCATTGAAACAGCATTGAAACCCACATTCAAAGAAAATACATTTCGCCAGTGGCAGATAAAGATTAATTTTGGGCTGTTTCGAATCATAGGCTCCTTGCATATGAAACATACATGTGCTCTGATACACCTTCCTCATTGTACTAAAATTATATTCCTTGTACAATACAGTACACTTGTTACAGGGTGTTTTAAATTTGTTTTGAACATTTTTCCAGTAAGCAATGAAACAAACCATATGCACCCATAATGGCAAAACTGCCCAGTTGAGAACATTTATCATAAAAAAGTCTACTCAGACTTCCACAGTCCACCATTATTAGTAAATATACACAATTCTACAGTCCACCATTATTAGTAAATATGCACAATTCCACAGTCCACCATTATCAGTAAATATGCACAATTCCACAGTCCACCATTATCAGTAAATATGCACAATTCTACAGTCCACCTTTATCAGTAAATATGCACAATTCTACAGTCCATTATCAGTAAATATGCACAATCTCTGAAGTCAGTCATCTAAATAATTCCACATTAAAGAAATCTGTAACTAATGAAGCGGTTGCTGCTAGCAATCACCTTTATATTTCATGGTTTCATCGAAAAATAAAGTGTCTGTTGCCCCTCAGGAATAAATTGCCTATATTACATTAAAAAAGTGATAAGCTAGTAATAATATTGCAAGAGGAAATGGATGGCAAACTGATAAACTCATAGTTAGTATCTTCACCAAGGAGAACATTCTCAGTACGGCATCTAGGAGTAGAACCCACAACCTTGTGCATCAAAAGCAAGTACACAGCCTGTTGTGCTATAGTATTCACTAAACTTCTATTCCCCTGCAGCTCTCAGTTCCTTGTAAAATCTACTCAATACTCAACTGCATCTCAACAGCTCAAGAAAACTGGAAAAAGCCAAAATGTATTAAAGCCCAAAAACAGGGACACATTAAACATTGCTTGTATAATCTTGGAAAGTTGCTAGAATAAAATGTTGTGTTGCCACCATATATTTTACTGCCAAGGTCCCTGAGCAAAAACAGTCAGAGTAACATACCACTCAGCCACATCAGCTGCTTTGTAAAGAGGAAGACTGAAACTTAAATGGCTATCATTTAGTGAATTCAGTTCTCACCATAGCTGTCAACCTCTTAGTACAAAACACCTGGACAAACCCAGTAATGAGGGAATACAGCCCTCAAACTTATTCAGTGAATTCAGTTCTTGCCATAGCTGTCAACCTTAGCACAAAAACCTGGGCCGAAGCCAATAATGGGGGAATACAGTCCCAAAAATAGGGACAAATTTAAAATATTCATCTTATAAACTTCGAAATTGCTAAAAAAAAAAGGTTGTGCTACTAGGTATTCTGAAGAACATGAAGTTGAAAATTCAAATGCGGGTCATTTTTACGGGGGACAGAACAAAAACAATTTTCAGCAGAGGCGCGGGGATAAAAACTGCAGACACATCTTTGTAAAATGGCAGGGAACCAGAGCAAATCCACACAAACACAGGCAGAAGATGCAGACTCCACACAGAAGCCACCCCAACCAAGAATCAAACCAGAAAACCTATAGCTGTGAGGCAACAATACTACCACCGCACCATCAATTATGCAAGGAATTAAACATTCAGAAACCTGAAGTCTGAAATTCAAATGCCTGTCAATTTTACTGCGGACAGAACAAAAACAATTTTCAGCAGAGATTAAAACTGCAGACACATCTTTGTAAAATGGCAGGGCACCAGAGCAAATCCACACAAACACAGGCAGGAGATGCAGACTCACACAAGCCACCACCCCAACCAAGAATCAAACCAGAAAACCTATAGCTGTGAGGCAACAATACTACCACCGCACCATCAATTATGCAAGGAATTAAACATTCAGAAACCTGAAGTCTGAAATTCAAATGCCTGTCAATTTTACTGCGGACAGAACAAAAACAATTTTCAGCAGAGGCCTTGGATTAAAACTGCAGACACATCTTTGTAAAATGGCAGGGCACCAGAGCAAATCCACACAAATACAGGAAGGAGATGCAGACAGAAGCCACCCCAACCAAGAATCAAACCAGAAAACCTACAGCTGTGAGGCAACAATACTATCACTGCACCATCAATTATGCAAGGAATTAAACATTCAGAAACCTGAAGTCTGAAATTCAAATGCCTGTCAATTTTACTGCGGACAGAACAAAAACAATTTTCAGCAGAGGCAGGGATTAAAACTGCAGACACATCTTTGTAAAATGGCAGGGCACCAGAGCAAATCCACACAAACACAGGCAGGAGATGCAGACTCCACACAGAAGCCACCCCAACCAAGAATCAAACCAGAAAACCTACAGCTGTGAGGCAACAATACTATCACTGCACCATCAATTATGCAAGGAATTAAACATTCAGAAACCTGAAGTCTGAAATTCAAATGCCTGTCAATTTTACTGCGGACAGAACAAAAACAATTTTCAGCAGAGGATTAAAACTGCAGACACATCTTTGTAAAATGGCAGGGCACCAGAGCAAATCCACACAAACACAGGCAGGAGATGCAGACTCCACACAGAAGCCACCCCAACCAAGAATCAAACCAGAAAACCTATGGCTGTGAGGCAACAATACTACCACCGCACCATCAATTATGCAAGGAATTAAACATTCAGAAACCTGAAGTCTGAAATTCAAATGCCTGTCAATTTTACTGCGGACAGAACAAAACCAATTTTCAGCAGGGATTAAAACTGCAGACACGTCTTTGTAAAATGGCAGGGCACCAGAGCAAATCCACACAAACACATGGAGGAGATGCAGACTCCACACAGAAGCCACCCCAACCAAGAATCAAACCAGAAAACCTATAGCTGTGAGGCAACAATACTACCACTGCACCATCAAAAATGCAAGGAATTAAACATTCAGAAACCCTTAAGTCTGAAATTCAAATGCCTGTCAATTTTAACATTTTTAATCAGGACAGTCTGACTTGGAACAAATAAACAATTTTCAGCAGAGGCCCAGGAAGAAATAATGCAGACATGTCTTTGTAACATGGGAGGACACAAAAGCAAACCCACACAAACACAGGGAGAAGATACAAACCCCACAAAGAAGGAACCCCAGCTAAGAATCAAACCCAAGAACTGCAGCTGTGAGGCAACAATGCTACTACTACACCATCAAATATCAAGCATTGCAACATTTACAAACCACAGATATTATGAGGAACAGATCAGATCGAATATGAGGCAAAAATCTGAAATTTTTTTACAAATGGTGGTGGGTAGGGAACTCAAGTCTTTAACACCTGCATACAGGGTACAGGGTTCAAGCCTGAGGTATTCCCTACCACACCACCATAAGCACCTGGGGCATTTTCACACACACACACACACACACACCCCCCCCCCCCAGTAAAACATAAGCACCATACACATACTCCAGTAAAACATAAGCACCATACACAAACTCCAGTAAGGTAAAACGCACCATACACACAAATAAACATTGTAAAAGCACCTTACCTGAATATATCCAGCTAACGTACATCCTTCCAGCAATACTGAAAGACTGCGAGATCCTAATGCTCCTGCCCGGAGATCCTAATGCTCCTTCCGGAGATCCCTAATGCTCCGTCCGAGTCCTGCTGCTGCTCTTGCAGTCGGACGCGACCCATAATCCTGGCGAGTCTGTGCACTTTAAAAGTGCACAGGCCTCTTGTGTCCCCTATGGGGACTGCGGACTACCTTGAGCATGCGCATAGACCGACAGTGTAGGGACTACTGCTTGCATCTCTTGAATCCCTTGATTTCAAAAATTATTTTTTATTTTTCATCATTTTTCTTTCTATTTTTTATTTTGAGGGGGCTACAGTCCGGCAGCCCGATGCCACGAGCCGCCCCTGAGTAGAGACCCGTTCAACAACAGAAACTAAATTATTTAAAGCAGACGTTTCTTCACAAGAAGAAACTGCAGACAATACATCCCTCACGCTATCATAATTAGTCAGAATAAACTAACATATGAGCTTGACAATTCAAAATTCTGAAAATCAAAGTTGAAGAAGCATACTCTTTTCCCCCATACTTATCAATAATTTTCCCATCCTTATCAAAAAGAGTAGGACTGGAATTAACTAAACATTTTGATCAGCAGTAGGATTAACTAAAGCTATAACTGCTGGGTCAGGTTTGGAAAAAGTGTATAAAAACTTAAAAGATTAAGGAACTTTATAAATTTTATCTGCCTTTTTAGGGACAGTTGGCTGACTAGCAGGATAATTTAAAAGAAGTGATACATACATTCTCCAAAGGTGACAGAACTGTAGGAATGGGTGAAAGTTCTGGAAATTCCTTCTGTAAAGGGTCATAGTATTTTCTGAGGGACTGAGAAACCTCAGTGTTCTCCCACTGAAAAAAACTGGCACACTCTGGCAATAGTCTCAGAGAAAGAGACCCCCCCCCCAAAGGAGAATAAACTGAGCTATCCCCTGAGAATGAATTTGAGGTCACTGACATAACTGTAGAAGGCCTTATGATTATCTTTCACCTGGGAAGCTATCTTAAACTCAAAGTTGGCTTTACTTGACCTAACTAGCCCTATTTACTTTGATGAGAGACTTATCATCTTTATGGGAATTACCCTTCCTGATTTTTGCCATATTTTTTCCTTTTGTTGTACATCCCGTTTAATTTGGGATGTCACCACGGCAGTTTGTTTCTAGGTCAAATTCTGGGCTTACTTCTGTTAAGTACAGCCGCACCGATACAGTTGTATAGTTTCTGAGCACAATTCAAAATAAACTGCTGTATTCTCAGGGTTTGGAAAGGGAATGAATTCTGACAAACCATCACTTACTGAAAGGTAATTTGCCTGGGAAAAGTTCCTAGATGCTACTGGTTTTATTGGGATTACAGAGTAGATTTTGATTTCAAAGGGACAGCTTTATGGTCGGACATTAACAGGGAGGACGAGACATGGGGGGGGTTGCAGTGTTCTCTCATATCTGTGAGAATGAAGTCTAGTATCCTGGAGCCTATAGTGGGCATATTTACTATATGGTAATGGGTGTTTGTATTTACAAAGTCCAAGAATCTCTGTGCCTGTAAATTTAAGGCAGTGTAGGACTCCCAGTCTGTAGAGGAGAACTAAGTTTCCCATGAGTAGGGTGCTGGGTTGGATAGTAAATGTCTCTAGTAGGTCTAAGCATGCATTGTCAGCTTCTTGTGATATGGAGGATGACCTACAGATGGGTAGGATATGGTGTGGGATTTTGTCTGTGGTGATCTGCACATGGAAGTACTCTAGCACATGATCCTGTCTGACCACCTTAGTTATTGATATATTATTGAGACACCTCTACCCTTCACCTTAGTTATTGATATATTATTGAGACACCTCTACCTTTAGTCCTTGTCTGTGCAACTACTGGTCTAAAAGTGTGGAATGCAATGAAACCTTGCAGTGCTGGGGTACTCTCTGCTGCTTTAAATCATGTCTCCGTAAAAGCACAGATGTAAACATTCTCAAGTGTGAGGAGGTCTTGAAGGGAGTGTACTTTTTATTTACAGGTTCATTGATTAGTACTAGGATAACTGCCCTTGTGGGCCATTTAAGCCTAGCCAATTAACCCATGTGAGAATCAAACAGCTCAGGTTCAACTGAGTTAATTCTGCTAAGTCTGTAGGTTTGTCAATTTGGTATTGCCTAAAATAAGGCACTATGGGGGTGGATAAAGTTTTAGCCAGTATTCAAAAAACTAGAGGGGAAAGGTACAGACTATCCTTGGTAAAGCAATGTGGTCTGTTGACCATGGTCTCCCAAGCTGACAAATATTAGATCCTCTTAGAATGATTTCTAGCCACCACTACTTAAAACAAGAACTCCAGGGAAAAGAACTGGAATGGAGTTGGTAACCTTTTTCTAATCAAAGTCCATCTTAATACTATAAAAAATTTACTACCTCCAAACTGACACACATGGGCCAACTGGTTAGCTGCTGAACTTTTATGGATACTACCGAAACTGTTACTTTTTTTTTTTGCTTCATCTGACAGTTAATTGCTGAACGTGAGCATCTGCTGACCTAATGTTCTCCCCCTATTTTACATAACCGGAACACGCCTTTTATGAGAATTCATTGTCAAACACCTGGGACCATTCAGTGCTGGCACTGATCAGGCAAATAAGGGATAGAGTACAATGTCCCCTTTTTGATGGATCTCACTAAACATATCCACTCACTATTTCTACACCCCATCTGTCCTAGACAACACAAAACACTTTCTGACTATACCTATCCATGTGTGAGCAATAACCTACATATGAGTGTATGTACGTGTGTGTGTGTGTGTGTATATATATATATATATATATATATATATATATATATATATATATATATATATATATATATATATATATTACTCTTTCATGTATATTTGCTTGAATGTATACATGGAAATTTAAATGTGTGTGTGTGTGTGTGTGTGTGTGTATATCTATATCTATATATATATATATATATATATATATACATATATATATATATATATATATATATATATATATATATATATATATATATGCTCTTTCATGTATATTTGCTTGAATGTATACATGGAAATTTAAACATTTGTATACTCTTATTCAATTGTGAAATATCTTGCAATGCTCTACCAGGTTCTTATCACTTTCACTGTATATTTTGTACACTTGTATTTTCAACCAAAAGGGGTAATATCCTCAGTGTATACTAACTGCTGTAAAGTCTGCAATCTGTATGCTACTGCTCTGTAATGTCTCTTTTGTAAAATTTTCTTCTCTCTGTAAACTTATGGAGTTTTTCTCCCCAGGACTCAGCTGAAAACAGACATTTGTTGTTCAGTCGGACTATCCTGGCAAACAAATGTTAAATAAATGACAATCAGAAAGACCACAAAAGTACCTAACCAAAAAGATCATGGGCCTAAAGTCCCTGAGCTATCAAGAGAAGTTGGAAGCTCTATCCCTTTATTTTGTTTCTTGCAGACTTCTAATGGATGATCTCCTGTTTCTCGGCAAGTCCAATATCTCCATCAATATTAGAACAAGGATCCCAAGCAGCTACTAACAGATAAATAAAGCATGATAGTGGGACATGTTTAAAACTTAACGCCTCCCAAATCTCTGCAATAAACTTCCCTGCGTGTTAAGCAGTGCAACTTACTATCTTCCATTAAATATAAAATATATGGTTGGACTGGTTTCCACAAATTTACTCCTGGACTGACCAGTATGCTCTCCTGGTGCAAGAAGGTGCTGCCTGAATGAAGGTACTGGGAAGGAGTGAATGGTCATGAGTCCCAAAGGCCTTGAAATATCTATGAAACAAACAATTTCTGAGGAGGAGGAGGAGGAGGAGGCCAAGGGGCCAGTTCATAAAGTCATCTGTGCAGAACAGCACACTGAAACTCTCTCTCATAAAACTTCAGCCACCATGGCCTGCAGCTTATTAGTAATCTGGATGCTGTAGAAAGACCAACGGCACATATTTTGTTCTAGAAGTGTTGCCTACCTAAAAAGACAGGCTCTACTATGTGAACGTGAAAGACAGATATCTTTTAGGTTATCAATCAATCCCAATTCCCTTTCCATTGGCAGGCATGACCAGTATCACAGCAATCCTCTTCAAAGGGATATTAGCAGACTTTTCTCAATTTATAGTCATATCAGGAACTACAACCACATGACTGCCCAACAAAGTAAAGCTTCCTATCGAACAAGTTAGTCCACACTCCAGATAAATAAATTCACCTATCTTCCTATAGAACAAGTTAGTCCACAGTCCAGATAAATAAATTCACCTATCAGAGAAGCTTTTCTACAGTACAGCAGACTTTTAAACTTGGATGCAGTGCTTTTTTTCTAAAAATACTGTAGCACAGTCACTGGCAAAAATAAGACAGTACTTCTAGACAGCAGAAGTATTTTCTTCCATGGATTCATAGGTAAGTATTAGGCTAGCTGCCCTTGTGGAACATTTTAAGCCTAGCCAATTTCTCTTTAGTGAGACTCAAACCTTGTACCTCCTGAATGTGAGGCAAACACCTCACCTATTATGCCAACCCCCAACTTCAACAACATTAACAACAAAAAAAAAAAGGCTTCACCTTATATCCAGGGAGTAATAAATCCATGTGGCTCCTCCTCTGAAGTATCACATTCCCTCATAGGGATACCATCTGGAATACTTTCATTCTTCCTTGTGGTGTAAATAACTCCAAATGGAGTACTTCCTGAACTCTCCTCAGATGCAAAGGCCACAAATCAGCTATGCACTAGAGGAATTTACTTCAAACACCCAATAGGGTGCTGTCACTCATTAGCGCTAGAATCCTTGCTTATTTATAGGTTAACCTTCTTAAAGGGACCATCTACCATTATGTTATCTGACCTGACCCTTTTAGGCTAGCACATTTAAAGGGATCAGCCTTACATTTAAAGGGATCAGTTTACCTCAAATTTCCATAGCATAAATAAACCTTTACTTTTCCTAAATATATATAGTCCCTGCTCTAACCAACAAACGTTTATTTATGAAATCTTTAACTTACTTACTGAATTTCCTAATCATTTATATATAATCGGGGGAGATTGGAATGCAGTAATGGAACCTGACAAAGATAGATCCAATAAAGAAACCAAGCAACCGCATATCATAGATATAGCTCTTACTGAATTACAAAATACTTTTGAGCTATTTGATCCATATGAGAATATCCAACATGACAAAACAATATCCAGATATACCTTCTTTTCTACGTCTCATAAATCTTGGTCTAGAATAGACGCCTTCCTAATCTCTCAGTTCTTTCGGTCGTATAAGCTAGAATACAGCAGTTCACCTAGATCTATCTTGGATCATTCTAAAATTAATATATTCATAAACCTGCTAAATTTCAGCCAAAACATATCTTATTTTAATAAGTGGACTTTAAACCCAAAAATTATTCAGAAACAAGAAGTAGCTAAAGAGATAAACAGTATACTCACTTAAAATTAGATGAAGAAATCATAATTACTGCAATACCTTATGATAAGCAATGGGAAGCTGCAAAAGCAGTTATTAGAGGTGTCATAATTCAAAAATCTGCCTGGTTTAAGAAAAAAATATAATAATAATACCAAAACCACATTAGAATCGCAAATTGTCAGCAGAACTACAATTACAACAAAAATATTCAAAAGAATTAGAGGAAAAATGTATGGAATGGCAAAAACAACTATATATAAGCATTACTTAGAAAATGTAACTTTTATAGAAAGCAGGTCCTTTATATCAATACTCAAAATGGGCTCAAACACCCTCAATATTTCTAGCCAGGCTAATAAATATTAAGAGTGGCCCACCAAAAATTAAAGAGTTACATTATGAAGGACATAAATTTCAGGAAAACCAAGACATATTAAATGTACTTGAGAACATATATAAAAGGCTGTACAACATGCACTTACCACCCTCAAATGACAAATTTAATGAGTTCATTCAAAATTTAAAATTTCCACAAGTTACACAAGAACAACAAAAACTTTTAGGGGCACCACTACACCTAACAGAAATAAAAGAAGCAACAAAAAAATCTCAAGTCAGGTAAATCTCCAGGACCTGCTGGATTTACCTCTGAATTTTATAAAATATTCTCAGCACCGGTCTCTAAAATCCTACTTAAAGTATATAACTATATAATACAACATGAGATAACAGACTTGTATATAAATAATTCTAAGACCATCCTTCTACTTAAACCGAATTCTGTCCCGACGGATCCCACTAATTATAGACCAATAGCACTCATAAATACTAACTTTAAAATCTTTGCTCAAATTTTAGCCCCCAACAGGTTGAAAAATATACTTCCCTCTAGTATATTGCATAATAAGTTAGGTTTTATGGTACATAGGCAAACAAGTGATAACACTCTGTTACTAGACACAGCTATCAGATTACTAAAAACAGATAAACATCCGAAATACGTTATTGCCATAGATGCTAGTAAAGCTTACGACAGAGTAAATTTAAACTTTTTATTTAATGTTATGCCTTTATTTTGCTTTCCTAAAGAATTTATTAATAAAGTTAAGGTTTTATATCAAATGGCCTCAACTTCCATTCAGATTAACAGTAATAAAACAAAACCTATCCCTATTTCAAATGCCATGAGACAAGGGTGTCCACTTTCTCCTTACCTCTTTAATTTATACCTAGAACCCCTACTTCTTTATACATCACAGAAATCTTTTGTACAAGTTCCAAAAGTATTAAATACCAACATTATATATTCGGCATTTACTGACAACTTAAATATATACTTACAACTCCCCACAACACATTTTCCTAAAATACTGACAGCCATTGAAAAATTCTCAGAGATTTCAAATTACAAACTAAATCCAAAGAAATCCCAACTTTTCCCACTAAATCCCATAGGACATATGCACTTTTACTTCCCGGAGGGCAAAATAAAGATAACTTATCAACTAAAATATTTGGGGGTAATATATACTCCTAATTTTAGTGAAATTATTAAAAATAACTTAACCCATACTTGGAATACTATTGAAAATGATATGAACGGATGGAAAAATATCAATATGTCTTTGTTATCAAAAGCAGTATCGTTAAGATGAACATGCTACCAAGAATTCTTTTCCAAATGAACTCTACCTTCACAATTATACCTCAAACATTTTTTATAGACATGGAAAGAAGTATATCCATATTTATTTGGTATACTAAATCTACTAGAATCAAATATGAAAAGCTTATACTTCCTAAATCTAAAGGTGGGTTAGGGTTACCTGATTTTAAATTATACTACAGTATTATCCAGGCATATAGACTATGTCAAATCTTAAATTATGAATCAAATACAAATGTATGGTCCCCCCTTATGGTCTAGAATTTGGTATGAACAAATTAAGACACTTGGGTGCAATTCTAGGGCTCTCCTATTGTTAAACTTAAACCAAAACTCTGTTTATGTTAAGAATATCCACTTATTAAACAAATGGTTTTAACTACTCAAAAGCTCTTTTCATCTGTACAATTATTAAATGCCCTCCTTCTACTGCAACCTATACACCTTCATCCTAATTTGCTACTAAATAATAAACTGATAAACTTGCAAGAGTATCCCTTAATAAGAGATATTACAGTATGGGAAATTTATAAATGGAAGGAATGTGATATTACACAATTACGAGAGCAATTAAATCTCCCAAAGAAATACATAATTATTATGAACTCACTCAAATACCTTGTAAACACTAAATGTCATACTGAAAATTTTGTTAAACAAGATACTAGTTTGTCCCAGTTAATTCTAAGAAATCTAACTACGAAGGGGAAAACAATCTCTAGAGTCTATAAACTTATAAATGATATAAAACATCAGAATTGTTCTTTATTCTCCTCATACTGGCAGAAGAAAAACCCATAAATTACTGAAAAAATAAAAAAGATGCCATCGAAAACACGCTCAAATTCAGCCCGTTCAAAAAGTTATTCTACACCCAACTTATGATTAACAATAATGCATACTTTACCCGTCAAAAAAATGAGCAAATTTAATAACAAATACACACCTGAATGTCCTCACTGAAAGAAACAACCAGCAGACATTCAACATGTTATGTGGGAATGTAATAAAGTTCATAACTTATGGTGTTCACTACGGGCACGACTAGAGAAAATGGGCTACCAAAAAATATACTGCACATAAATATGAATAATCTTCCCAGCGTCTTACAGCATGTCCTCACCACCATATGTTCTTTAGTCAAATTCTATATTACAAAGAACTGGACTATTGCAACCCCACTCACATGGGAAGGTTTTAGAAATGTAGCAATCAAATACATTGCCTCCCACAAGCTACTATATGTTACTAAGAAACGTAAATATTACCAAGAGTATTGGGAATACTTATTAGATTTCATTCTCAAGAGGTAAAAATATTAAATCTAAAAGTGAAATATGCAATATATGTAAGACAATCAATAAGGATATACTTAGAACCTTTTTAACATTGTCATTTTATAAATATTTGCGTAGATAAGTTGATTAAAAAAACACATACCCTATATAAAGAGGTTTTAGTTTGACTTTCCCTAGTATATGTAATAAGCAACTAATGGTACTGTTTTATTCTTCTCACCACTGCAGAATATGTGGTTAGTACAAAAACTGGATTTTTGAAGTGACTTCTTTGTATATATTGTATATAGAATGTTATGTTTTGTTGTATGTTGTGTGTGTATCTTATTGTATAATGTCTTATATGTTGTAACCTAAAAAACTGCAATAAAGAAATTAAAAAAAAAAAAAAAAGGGATCAGCCACCAATATGCTATGTCAAAGAGAGAGAGGTATACACACACACACACACACACACACACACACACATAAGATCAGACACACTAACTTATTTAGCACAACAAAATATGCACAGTGGCTGCAGAACGTTGAATATTCCACTAGTTCTTTCTATGACTGGATTAAAGGAAATGTGTTTTAGGTTACAGGAACTTTTATTATGCTCATGCTGATAAGACAGTAAATGTTCTGCCAACTTAAATGACTTTCTAACCTAACCGATCTCCTCAATGTGAAAGGTTTAGCACTTCAAAATAACTTCTACCACTGCTACAGCCCTGACGCTATTTGTTCATAGGTGATTATAGGTTCGTAGGTTGGTACTAGTCTATCAGCCCTAGGGCCTATGCAAGCCTAGCCATAACAATTCCATGGCTATTTCTTTCCACACTATTTACTTCCCTGGACCCCTAACAGGGCGAATGACGTGATCCCTGGGGTGAATTTCCTTTCTCCCATCCAATCGTCAAGGTTCCTTTTAAAGAGGGCCAAAGAGGCACTCTGCTTGACATGTATGGGCAAACTATTCCAGAGTCTGGGGAGTCTCTGGGTCAGGAACCTATCCCTCTGGCATGTTTTGTTTATTGTGATGACATGGTTTAGATCCCTGGAGCGTGTGGCTCTGAGGGATTGGGATTTCTTTAAGTGTAGCATTTCCAACAGCTCTGGGTTTGACATAGCCTTGTATGTTAAGCAGAGATCGCCTCTGAGTAGACTATATGCGACAGAGTATAGCTGGAGTTTTTTAAGGCGGTCAGCGTAGGGCATCTGCTTTAGGCCTGTGATTTTTTTTTTTAGTGAGGTATTTCTGCGGCCTTTCCAGTTGTTGCAGCTGTCTTGAGAGGTACATACCAAACGGGGCATTGTATTCTATAATGGGTCTAATAAGGGATGAGTACAGTGGGACAATGATCTCCTTTTTTCTGGATGAAAAGCCCTTAGTGATGAGGTGTGCCACATAGAAGGATTTCCTGACTGTTGTGGTGATGTGGTTATCGAAGGTGAGACCATTGTCCACCTGTGTCCCTAAGTCTCTTATCACACTTCTGGTGTTTAGTGTACTGCCACCTATATGGTAATTCACGTGTACATGTTTTTTTTCCCAAAGGGGATAACTATACATTTCTTGGCATTGAGCTTGAGCCCATGGCTCTGGCACCAAGCATCTGTTTCTGTAAGGCACTTTTGTAGAGTATCCACATCATTTGGGGATTCAATAATGGCTCCCAGTTTGCAGTCATCTGCGAACTTTGTTAGCCAGAGTCCCTTAGTGTTGGCCTGTACTTCAGAGAAGTAGATGCCAAACAAGAGCGGTCCCAGGACTGAACCCTGAGGTACTCCACTTGTCTGGAGCTGAATTTGGAGTCGGCTACTTTTACAGTGTGGGTTCTATCAGTAAGACAGTTAGCAACCCATTGGGTGACGTAGGGATTAATGCCCAGCTTAATAAGTTTATCTATGATTCCAGAGTGGGGGATGGTGTCAAAGGCCTTGGCAAGGTCTAGATACTCTGTGTGAACCACCTTACCCTTGTCCATGGCTCTGGAGACTGATTCGAAGAAGTCAATCAGGTTCAGGAGACAAGATCGGCCCTTCATGAACCCAAACTGGGTGGGGTCCAGTGTTTGAAGGTTGCCAATGTCTTTGTTTATAAGTTCCATGATAATACGCTCCATAGCCTTGCAGATAAGGCTCGTCAGACTGATGGGATGGTAGTTTCCGGGATCCAAGGTGGATTCCCCCTTGTGAAGTGGGATAACTGTAGCTCTGCTCCATTCTGTAGGTACGAAACCTGAGGTGAGGCTATGATTAAACATGACACTTAGGTGAGGTGCTAGTTCATATTGTAGTTCATGTAGTACACAGCCCGGGATGTCATCTGGTCCCATGGATGCTGTATTCTTAGCTTTGGATAGTGCGTTTTTTACCTGTGTGGCCGTTATTACCAGAATTTGGCAATCTTCCGGTATTGAGATGGGCCATTTAGGGGGTGACAGGGGGGTGAAGTTGGCACTGAATCGATCTGCCAGGATATTGGCAATATCCTTGCGATCAGTATATTTAATGCCATTCTGTTTTAGCTCAGAGCAGATCTGAGCATTGACATTTAGATTCTTGGCATAGTTATAGAATGCCTTGTGCTTGCCTTTGGAATCTTCGCAATGTTAATTTCGTAACTAGCTTTGGAGGATTTTATGAGGGATCTCAGTTTCTTACTGAGGCTGGTAAGGGAGATTTTGCATCCTGGGATTTTCCTCTTTTCTGCAACACTTTCTTCCTTTTGTTGTAAAGTTTGTTTATGGCAGGGACCACCAGATTGGCTTCCTTTTTTTGGATGAGAGCATCTTGGTTCTATTTGGGATGGCACGATTCATGCATAAGTGGATGTGCTCGTACAGTGCCTTAGTGTAGGATTCAGCAGTTGAACTTTCAGTTCCCGTCTGCATGGGTGTCATGAAGTTTGTCACTTCTGACTTGAGTAGCATGAGGTTGGCTTTGGAGAAGTTTTTTATGGAGGTTTTCTTACTGGGGGGTGGGGGTGGGATGTGGATGTTAAGGGTGATTAGCTTATGGTCAGACCTGACTAACGAGGGGGTGACCATAGGTGTGGAGCATTGATTTCCCATGTTGGTAATGACCAGGTCTAGGATACTGGAGCCCCTGGTGGGACTATGGATTAGTTGATCCAGGGCGTTGGAATTTATGAATTCCAAGAACCGTTGGGCAAAGGTGTTGGTACACGAGTAGTTTTCCCAGTTAATGGCAGGGTAGTTAAAATCACCCAGTATTAGGGTGTTTGGTTCTACCTTAACATTTTCCAGTATGTTTAGAAAGGTGTAGTGAGAATCTTGGGGCATGGTGGGGGATCTGTAGCAAGCTAGAATTTGGATTGCAGTCTTACCTAGTGTTAGTTGCACCTGGAGAATTTCAGACGCATTCTTTTGGGCAACTAGCCTGGTGGTGTGAATATCCTTGGTGAATATTGACACTCCTCCACCTTTAGTGTTTCAGTCCTGGTTTGGTGGCCAAAACGTGTGGTAAGAGTTGTAGCCTGGTACTGCAGGGGTGATCTCTGGAGCCTTGAACCAGTTCTCAGTTACAGCACAGATATCAATGTTCTCTATTTTTAGGAGTGCCTCGACAGAGTGCATTTTGAGGTTTAGACTTCTAGCACTGAGTAACATTACCTTCAGATTTTGCATGCTTGTACGTGTTACGATGGTGGTTTTGTCCTTTGAACTTTGCCTAAAAAAGGCACTATAGGGGTGGCAAGAGCCTTAGCCAGTAAACTGAATCCCAGGGGCGACAGGTGCAGGCCATCTCTGGCAAACCATTGTGGTCTGTCGATCATGTCATCCCAGGCAGACAGATACTGGATCCCCTTTGAATGACACCAGAAGCTCAGCCAATTGTTGAAATCAATCATTTCGTCCTTATATTGTGGTATCATTCTGGGCGAAGGCAGGATGCTACTCAGGGCTAGGGTCATACTTGCCTGAGCCACATGATCTGAGAGCTCTTCCACGTCTCTTTTCATGTAGTCCAGGGAGGTACGTCTAAAGTCACTCACTCCAACATGGACAATGACAGAGTCATATTTGTACTTGTTGTGGAGTGACCTGCATGCGTTATGTGGCGGATTCTGGCACCTGACAGGCAGCTGACTGTAATTTTCTCCTTGTTCAACCTGGTGAGTGGGACATCAGTGTGCCGGACTATAGAGTCACCAATGACTAACGTGTTAGGTACATTGTCTTGCCTTAGGGGCTGTTGCTGGGTGTCACACTGGTGTTGTGAGCTATGTGACACTTTGGTTGTGATTGGAGTTTGGGTTTCAGCTTCAGAGGTCCTTGTTGCTTGGACAGGTTACAGTTAAGGGCCTCTGCATATGTGGATTTAGTGTTGCTATATGTGGGTGTTGATGGTGTGGGTTTAGAAGGGCTATGTGTTGCTTGAGGTGTAGTATGGGTGTTAACCTTCTCCTCTTGACTGTCTAGCACAATCTTGGGTGGAGAGAGCTTTGCTTCCATTTTGGCTATGTAAGTGCATCTCTCACAGGTTGGAGTGTTGAGTGGTAAGAGGAGAGGGTTGTCTGTGTACATGAGGCAATTGCTTCATTGCCCCTGTATGCCCAGATTCACCAGGTGGACAGGAGAAATCACCGGAAGCTCGGAAGCTGGCCCTTGGACATGCTTGGTTTGATGCTTTTTTTTTTTTTGTTATGTAAAGTACAGGAGCTGTTTTCCCTTACCTTACCAAGGTACTTTGCAATTACAGGCTGTTTAGTGCCTATGATTAATTTCTCTTTATTAACAAGGAGAGTTGAGTGCTTGTATCAGTTTAAGGCTTCCTAGTGTTTTCCAGTAGGTATTAGAGCAAGTGCTAGTCACAAGGATGCTTAAAGGTAAGATGAAAAAAAATGCACACTGCAGTGTGCACTAGAGAAGTTAGATGAAGTTTTATCTGTTTAAAAAGTTAAGGTGTAGTGGAGAGTTACTATTTTTAAAACAGCAAGATGGATTGAAAGGGGTGGTCACTTTTGTATTCTGGTACCATGGAATACAGTAGGATGGCCAATAAATTTAAATAGTTGAAGGGGAAGGATTTCAAAAATGATGATTTTGTGATTACTCACACAAGCCATTATTCAGTTAATGACCCCAATGGGCCTTTTAAAGCCAAGCCATGCTGCCCAAATGTATCTGACAAGTTTTGATATTCTAGGGTATTTTAAGGTGTACATGTAGGCTTGGGCATGGGTGATCACGCATTTATAGTTTGTTATCGCATTACCATTTCATTTGAAAAGTAGACCGGTTTTTGACTTCAGGATTTCTAAATGGAGATTTCTGTTACCACTTTCAGACCACAAAAGACATACAGGATTATTATTTGTTTGGCAAATAAAACTAGTTTATATGTTTAAAAATGGAGTTAAAAATTACTCTCGAAAGCAAAACTCAAGATCATAACCTTTTGCATTACAGCTTCCAGGTACGGGAGAGCTTCATCAGCTTCAGAAACTTTGCAAAAAAAAATTACCTTTCCAAATGCACTGGTTATAAATGTTGGCCTTTCCAATTAACTTAATTACTTTATTATTATCAGGTAATTTCATGCTGTTAAAAAATAGTTGTTGGTATATGGAGCTTAGTTTTACATTAAAGTTTCTTTGTTCAGAGTACATCACTGTTATGACCTTTTTTTTTTTTTTTTAATTTTATCAGTCTTTTATATGAGCACACACATACACGCACTCAGACACACTAACTTATTCAGCACAACAAAATATGTGCAATGGTTGGTATATGGAGCCTTGGCAAAACAAAAAGATTAACATAGTTGCTTTCCAAGGTTCTTACACAGTCAAGTACAAATCACTGCTATTTTGTCATATGAAACTTGTAACACCAAGGGCATTATTTATTTACTTGATTTCTGTGTTTAATGAATGTGATTTGTGTACAGAGAACGTCACTACACCTGTTACTCTAATGTAACGAGTTGCTAAGCATCACTTTTCTAACTGCATTGCTTGTTTCGTGGCATGTAACACTGCACAAATCACACATCAGACAACTAATAAGCAAGGCTTAGATAACATGAATGACGTACTGCTTTAAGGATACAAGAGGTCGCTTTTCAGAAAGGAACACGTTCATTCTTCTTTTCTGGAAAACATTTTCCTTGGAAAGCAACCACGTTAATCTTTTTGTTTTGCCAAGGACAAGTTCTTATGCAGAAGGGCTTGTTTAACAAAGAAAGAAAGAGCTTAACAACAAAGCACATTACTTAGGACAATTCTGCCCTTATGATTATACTGAGTATGTTAAACAACCATGTGAAACCTGATTTTGAATCTGAGAGGAAAAGAAATGTTGAAAAAGAATGCTGAATCCTTACAAAGCCAATTATCTGCACCATATAAAGCTTCTTTTGTCATATCCAGAAACAAAGGTGCTAGAAATAAGCATTCAAGTGGCATTAGTTTCCTGTGGAAAAAGCAAGCTGAAAAGTTTGATTTGGATAACGAATTGGTTGAAATACAATCAACTATATGTGTGCACAAGAATGCACACGTGCCTTTAAAGTAACTTGTAGTACATTATTTCTAATAACTAGACATATCACCCTTCATCAACTTATTTCTTCATAAATTTTTATAAAGTTTATATTGTCATAGATGCAGGTTTATTCCTCAAAAAATAATAATATTAAATAACTGTCTCTCTCAAAAGGTTAACTGGAAAATATTAAAATTAATAAATATTCTGAAATAAGCATTTCAGTTCAATATCTATTTCCAACTTGTCTTCATTATATGGTTTTCTGATGACAAGCATTTTCTTCACGTTTCCTCTCTGTCATCAGCTGACTCCTGCTGCAGCACTATGTCAAACGGCATCAATAAATACTTGGTTTAGAGATCTAAATGTCTTCTGCAATATCAACAGAATGGTTTGGAGGGGCAAGTATATCTTGCAGAGGCTACCACTGCTCTGGAACAGACTCCCCATCCAAGTAAAACAAAACTCATCCCTGTCCATATTCAAGTGCATCTTGGATCTATGGATGTGTAATAGAAAATTTACCCCAGGACTGCTCCCTGAACTAATAATGGACAGATGTAGACCCTAAATGCTTCATCCGATGCATGGATCCCCTCAAATTATCTATGGTATAAGCCCAGTTATTCTCACCAAGGGTAATAAATAATGAACCATGGGTGGAGTAAGGCCAGTCCAACACCAAACAGAATAGGTAGCTTCAAGCAACAAATGGAAAATTGGTTAGGCTTAAAATGACTCAAAAGGGCACCTAACCTAGTACTTACCTATGAATCTATGTCTCCAGTCAAGGCTTGTACTCAACACTGAAAATGCTTTAACCCTTCCTTATGTTAGACTGCAGGTTTTCTGCTGCTTGATGTTCTTATCTTCTCTGTTCAATTCCGTGTTTGCTTTTCACAAAGAGTGCATTGTGACTTCAACCTTTTTTCTCACCTCCCATTTTTTCACCCCTGCAAAAAAAAATCTTGGAGCACATATACCTCTGAAATCTCACTGTTAGCAAATGAAAGAAACTGTGATCACCACAGTAAATATTTCAATTAGTTTTTGTCTCAGACATATTAGCTATGATTATAAGATGAATACCCTTTCTACAGCCCTGCTGAAGACTTAAAGGATACACCCCAAGCTATAAGAAGGGGCTAAGGGAAGAGATGATTAACACAAACAGATGAAAAGCTATCTGGATCTGTGGTAAGGAGAGGTGAAGCCCTATGACCCAGATGAACAGAAGAACAGGTTGTAGCTTGGGCAGTGGAAGAGCCAGGCAGAAGGCAGAGAGTGGTGGTTCTATTTGGCCAACCATAATCAAGCAAGCAGGAGTTGCAAGAAACCAAAAAGGCTAGAAAGGGGAATATAGGTATGATATTCTCAAGCTGGAGACCCTCACAAGCATGAAGGAGGTAGCATATATCTATATATGTAGATACAGATATAGATACATATGAAAGGGGAGGGTATAACAGGTCCAGTGGTGGTGTGGGTGCTCAGGTCAACCACAAGACACGGGGGTCAGGGCCTGAAAGAAAATCCTCATTTGTCAGGATTCCAGCAAAGGCACCAACCACTGCCTATAGCTGCTTGTTTGTTGGGCCCGCTGGTCACCTTCATGCTGGAGAAAGAATGGGTTCAAGACCGATGGGTGCTGAATGGCCAGCAGGCAGGGGGAAAAGGTATACACAAAAATAAATGGATTACAAAATAGTTAAGTTTACTTCTCAGGCTCAAGGTAAGGTTGAGAGGGAGGGAAATTATCAGGTGATACACTTCCATTAAAGAATCCTTCTTGCATGTATAAAGGCAACTGAAATGGCTTCATGACTAAAGTTTGATGCAATACAGAATGATGCTCAGAGACATGATCACCAAGTATCCTACTGAAAGTCAAGAAGTGACTATCAAAACCCATTATTTCACAGTTAAATTATTTTTGCAGAGCACAGATTCCCTCAAACCCCCCCATATCACCTCTTACTTAAATGTACTAACTCCAGTATCACTGTATCTCAGGGAAACATGGAGTTTTCCAAAACACCACAATCTCAATCTTAAAATAAAAATAATTATAATGATTTTACACATTTGTAATCATACAATACAATTTCATTTGCAAATGACTCACAGTGAAGCCTGGCACCCAATGGAAATGATGTCTGACCCTGTAAGACGCATCACACTAAAGTACACAAGCTGTTAGTTGAATGCTCAAGTGACATCAACATACTGAAGGTAAGAGTTGAACAATCATCTGAGCCAACTTTGTACATCCTGGGTGGATTTATCACCAGTACTAAGGAAACTGCCCACATATTTTTTAGCATTCACTTGCTTGGAAATGTCTTTTGACACTGCAGCATACTGTAGAACATATTGAAACATAACCCTAATCGCAAGCAACAGCTTCTCTAAAAAAAAAAAAAAAAATGTATCCTCAAAGTCTGCATAGACTTCCAAAATAAAATAACTAGAACAATTAAAAATAAGAATGGTGGAAAGACTTGGTTAAAAAAACAAAGGGAGGTGGAAGAGACATTGTAAGTTAATAACAGAAATACCGATTTAAACAGCAAACTGTCTTTCAATCATCTTCACAGGAAAAGGAGAAAAAAATAAAACACTATACAATTAGAGATTTTAACAAAAATGCTGGTTATACAAATATACACGCACACAAACACACACACATATATATGTAAGTATATAGCAATTTATGTAACACACCCATGCGTGTGTAACAAGATATGCACAGATGCATGCAAGCGCATGCACACACCCACACTCCCCCTTACATACACTGCCACACATAGTCAACCATATCTCATATTCCTGCAGTAAAAGGCATTTAATTTATAACTTAAGCATACTCCAACATATTCTGTCTTCCTACTGAAATGGTCAGATTTGTAATGAGCCCCACTATACTTAGAAACATCAGAAAAAAGGAAATATTCGAAGGAACAGCAACCTCCGACTTAGTGTATGTAAGCTTACATTTCTGATCATTCAATCTCATTATTCTAGAACTCGCACAACAAATCTGAGGATTTCAGCATGGTAGCATATATTCATTTATTTATATTTCTGCATTAGTTTATAGTTTTGATTACTGTTTCCCATTAATATGAATGGGATGCACTAAATAAACAAGTTACTTACTGAATACAGATTTACATAGGCTGCTTAGCTTTTTCCTTGAAAGAGGCTTGCTACTGATGTTCTGAGTTAAGTTTTAAGACTTTCTTAATACTGCTGGTGACTCTGTGCTACTGATTCAATAGTGTTTTAGAAGTTATGTTAAGCTTTGTTAGGTTTACGTTTTAGTTAGGTTTATGCATTTTACATCACATTGTTAGATTCTAATCTGTTTTGCCAGCAATGCCATTTTCTAACTAGATGGTTGCATTTGTGATTTTACATATTTAATTAGTTTAATTAAAAAATAATCTCTAGTCATTTGAGTTAGAGGTTCATAGGTAGTTACTATGCAGTCTCAGGGTCCATTGAGAAGCCTACCCAATTTCCTAGTTGACCCCAAGCACTGTCTGATTAAGTGACTTGCTCGAGGTTACAGAACAGACAAATGAGGGATGAGAGAGGCAAATCTTGTGCCAAAGAACTATAGCTCACAGCATTAACCCTCTGCACCAACTACCAGAATGGGGGTATAATTCCTTTCACTGAGTCTGTGCATACATTTTTTTGTGCAAAGTTTTTCATTTTTGTGAGTGAATAGGGGTGAGTTAGTGCACAAAGCAGTGTTAAAATACATTTGCTCTGAGTCACATGAACATCACAATTAATTATCAATACCCTGGTTAGGATAAATTCACTTACCTTATGTCCTTCTATATATGCAAGTGTGCATGTCTCAGTAGTCCCCATTTTTCTAGCATTCCCTCTAACCTCACTCATAAACAAGATCAAAGAATACTTTAACACCTCCATATAAGGCACCCACCCTACAAACAGCAATGCACTCTCTTCCGAAATCACCTGTAGAAAGCAATCTGCTCTGTTCTAGTAAAGAACACAACCTTTGAGGTACTGATTCTCATCCTGAACATGGCACACACAGCTTCCTATCAGTCGCATGTGCATCAAAGATCACAGCCATTAAGGCTAGGAGGACATCAACATCGGCAAACAGAAATTCAGTTCTCATGTCCCCAAACTGGTTACTCTCCAAACCACAGCTGTGCCAAATTATCTTCTCCAAGAAAATCACAAAAATAAATGGAGAAAAATGCAAATTTGGTGGAGTCCTCTGCTCACCTTCAATGCATCTGACTTAATGCTCAAATTATAGGCATAATACTCTGAAACCAAACAGGACATAGCAACTGCTATAACATATAGCACAACACATCCTAGGGTGTGAAGTCCTATGCTGTGTCTTAGTTCCACAAAGCAGAGATAGACAGGACTAGCACTCTATTCATTATACATGCAAGGACATATATTTGATCTACTGCTCCAGCACTAGGAAAGAGTCAGTCCTCCTCCTGAATCACAGGCACTAATGGACTGAATCTCCTTTCCAGCATCCTAGCACTGACTCTCCCAAGAAGGCTGAGGTCTGTGATCATTCTAAAACTGGATCACACTCTTCTCCCTCCCTTAATCAAAACGGGGATCAGTAAATCAGTTTACCAGCCTAGAAGTACTGACTCTCACTTTTCATGCAAAAATAACAAGGCACATTAACAATAACACCTCAGTAATATTCTAGACCTTTATATTTCTGGACAGATCTCACCCTTCAGCCTTGCTAATAAAGACATGTTTAATCACTGCAGCCACTTCATTTACAGATTGGAGCTGAATCTTACCAAATGTTTCTAACACTGTTTCCCAGGAGGAGAGCATGTCCACTGGGTTCAGTAGTTTTTCAAAATATTCCATTTTCTGACAGTGCCTCCAAGTCAAGATCAGCATTTCTCCACCCTTACTGTAAGCAGCCTCAGTGATGTCCTGTCCACCACTCCTCAGTCACGAAATGATCTGCCAGAAGTTCTCTGAGACTACCTGGAAGTCATTCCTTATGGACTCACGAAAGTCCTCTCAAACATGGTCCTTCACTTCAGTGGCTATCTTAGTACTTGGTCTGTCGGCACACATAATCTTAAATCCGATTACCCTCTGCCAATATTGCATGAAAGACCTTTTCTTTAATTTGACTGCTTCTCTCACCCTTGAAGTCTACCAGCAGGCCTCAGTACTTCAGCCATGACAAGTGCTGTTAACCTTTTGGCCACAGATCCTTGCTTTCACCATAACTACTGAGGCCTTGAACAAGATTCATTCAGACTCCACATCTCTGACCTTCGCTGGCATAAGGGAGGAGCTCTTAAGGAGGTGGGAGCTGAAGTCTACTCATACAGAAGTGTCTGCTAAGCATTCTTAAGACACCCTCACTATAAATTTAAGTTTACGGTCACAAAAAGCAAATTAAATAAAAAACTTCTACCATGACTGAAATAAAGACAGGAATTTAGCGTAAATCTCCTTTAATCATTGCTTTCGTCAGCAAGACTTCATCAGAAATATAAAAAACTGCACATATAACACTGTTTAAATACTGTCAACATAACTGAATAACACTCCATTCAATTAATGCAATAAAACAATTAACTAATCAAGTTTTAAAGATAACTACACATTCAATTCTTCACATACACTCTTCTGTCTTTTAAAAAGCATTTACTATTTATTACATCATTTAATCCTGGCATTCTATCTGTTTTTAAATTTATCTGCCATTTGGTCTCCCTTTGTTCTAAATAGTTTTTGAAACTGCCCCCTCTCAAACTTAATGTTCCTTCTTCCAAAACAGAAAATATATATATTTTTAAGCCTTTACATTCAATACTATGTCTGTACAGAGCAGTTTTACTATCTTTCTTTTTCAGGTCATACATATGCTCTCTTATCCTGATATACAGATGTCTAGTGGTCATGCCTACTTAAATTTTTTGGCAGTGACTAAAAATTGCTACATAAACCACACTCTGACTTTTACAAGTGTCAAAGGAAAAATATACTTTAAAAATGATCAAAACACGGTAGGTTCAGGTTAAGGCACTTTAATCTTGCAGCAAGGAGACAAAAACGTGCTAGGACAGAGTTTGTCTAACAAGAATCAGGAAATACAGGTATTTTTATACATTTTCTAATAAGACATTGCCTACCAAGCTGACGGAGTGAATCACAAGTTTTGTCATCATTACTTCACAGTCATTGTTTTTACAATATTCTGCTGGTACCATCAATTTTTGCGAAAAACTTCCTAAAAAAAACAACGTGGCCTTGGCTACCACCGGTTAGATATATGCAATGTTACCATTCAAGGTACTATGGCTAATTCAAGCACAAAGCAAGTATAGATTGCAGTTCATTTCTCTAACAGTCCTTTGTCTATGTTATCTCTAAACTTCTGCAGCTGCACATGTTCTCATACTTCGAACAGAGCTGATTGTTTAAAATCATTACATTTACAGAATATAGCATTGTTCATTCATTTTTCCTGACCTAGCAGATAATCACCTGCTTCTCAAGTACATTTCCAAAAGGCATAAACATGAATATTGCTGTGCTAGCAATTACTAGGTCAGAGGGCATCTTGCAAGTTTCAGAAAGCACACTGCAGTTTCAAAAAGCATCTTTTCAGTCTCATATGAAACTCAACTGTATATAAAACAGTGCATATAAAATAGAATGAAAAACGTGTTAACTTATTTAGTTTCTAATTAGCATTAAGCATACACACATTAATAAGAAGTTATGTCTTACCATAACGATCCATGTGAATTGTTCATCTCGCCTTTGTTCTTACACATGGGTTCGGAGCCGATCCTCAGCTCAGAGTCGGCCGCATCAAAAGCTCGCATCTTCGAGAAAGCTTGAGGCACAGTAATATCCCATGATCCTCGGTGCTAACCCTCAGATCTAGTTTGCTATACCAGAAGAATCCCTCTTAGAAATGTGTCTAAAACACTTATGAACAAATACTACAAATTGTCTGAAACCCTACTGCCAGGTAGAGGATAAAAGATGCCATTACTGATGTTAATAACATTTCAACCATACCTAGAAAAGGCTGAAAAGGAATCTAATCGAAAACCGTTCTCCCAGACCGTAGGACGGGGGATGGAGGGGGGGAATGTAAGAACAAAGGCGAGATGAACAATTCACATGGATCATTATGGTAAGACATAACTTCTTAATGTGAAATTGTTCAATCTCGCCATTTGTTCTTACACACGGGTAGCGTCCCTAGCTCCTTTTTTCCCGGGTGGCTCAAGGGAGAACATTCCTGAGTACAGTGGAACCAAACGTCACCCTGTCCCTGGAGCACTTGTCTAGCTTGTAGTGGGCGATAAAGGTATGTGGTTTTGCCCAAGTTGCCGCTGCACAAATGGTATCTAAAGGCAAACGAGCGGTATGGGCTGAAGAGGTAGCAATCGCCCTTGTAGAATGAGCTCTGGGTTTGAAAGGAAGTTGTTGCTTGGATTCAGCATATACGAAATTTATGCAATCTGAGAGCCATTTGGATAAGGTAACCTTCGTTATTGCCTGTCCTTTTCTTTGGTCAGCATATGAGACAAATAGTTGATCCGACTTACTGTACTCTTTTGTCCTATGTAAATAAAATCTTAGTTGTCTGTGAACGTCCAACTTGTGCAATGTGTATTCCAGCTTATTGGAATGATTTTTAAAGAAGGTAGGCAGTTCAATAGATTGATTGATGTTCTGAATCGAACAAACCTTCGGAAGAAAGGATGGATTGGTGCACAAGGTTACTCTATCCGGATGAAAAATCATGTACGGGGGTCGGATAGATAGAGCCTGTAACTCTGAAACTCTTCTGGCTGAAGTGATGGCAACCAGAAAAAGTGTTTTCCACGAAAGCAATTTTAACGGAGTTGTGGTTGCTGGTTCAAAAGGGGGCAACATGAGTTGTGACAGCATGAGATTAAGATTTCAAGGTGCTATTGGATTACGAAAAGGGGACGGAGATGAAAAGTACCTTTCATGAAGGCTTTACAAAGCCTGTGAGACATAAGAGAACCATCCTTACGGCCAGTATGAAAATTGGATATAGCGGCCAGTTGAACCCTTATAGTGGATGTTGATGCTCCTTCTTGAAAAAGTGAGGAAAGGAAATCTAGTATCTTGTGTACTGGGGCCCCGAATGGATCTATACCTTGTTTGGAGGCCCAGTGCACAAAACGGTTCCATTTGCTGATGTACAATTTTCTTGTAGATGGTTTGTGAGAAGATACAATAATTTGTTGTACTGCAGGAGATAGTAACTCCGACCTGGCTAAGATGGGAAGCGGAGCAGCCAAGCTGTCAGTTTGAGGGACTTGAGGAAGGTGTGAGGAACTCCCGACGAGTGTGTCAACAGATCTGGCTCCGGGTCCAGAATCTTGGTTCCTCCACTTGATGGGATTGAAGAAATGAAACCAGATTTGTCGAGGCCAGAATAGGGCTATCAGTATTATGGTCCTGTCCAGATGTTTGGCTTTCTGCAAAAACCTGGGAATTAGTGGAACAGGAGGAAAAGCATAAAGGAGACCCGGGGGCCAATCGTATACCAGTGCGTCCCTGGGGGGGTAACAGGGCAAAATAGCTTCTGCATTTGGCATTCAAAGGGGATGCAAACAGGTCGCAGCAAGGCTGGCCCCATCTGCGGAAGATCTCTTCCGCCACTTGACGTTTGAGGGACCACTCGTGAGGGAACAGGATGGCTCTGCTCAACCTGTCCGCGATTACATTGGAAATCCACGGGATGTGCATTGCTATCAGAAAGCGTCCAGTGGACTTTGCCCATTACCAAATTCTGAGGGCCTCTCTGCATAATGGGTAAGATGTGGTTCCCCCTTGCTTGTTTATGTACCAGACCACTGACATGTTGTCTGTCTGAACTGTCACTGTTCCCCGAGGTAAGGACTCGTGAAGGTGTTGCAACGCTAGAAACACTGCACTCATCTCTAGAACATTGATGTGCAGATTGTACTCCATGCAGGACCATTGACCTTGGACTGTTTGTCCCTGAAAGAATCCCCCCCACCCTATCAGGGAAGCGTCCGTGGTTAGAGTTGCTACCGGACTGGGTAATACAAAGGGTCGTCCTAGTGTTAGCTCTTGACTGTGTATCCACCACAAGAGATCCTTCTTGCAATAATTTGTGATCAAGATCTCGTGAGACAGTGGAAGTTGTAGATATGACCATTGGGCGAATAGCATCCATTGAAGGATCCTCATGTGCATTCTGCCTAAAGGAACTACAAGAAGGGATGTTGCCATCAAGCCTAGCACTCTTAATACTTGTCGTGCAGAGACTCTGTTGTTGTGAAGAAGGAGCGAAATTTGGTGCCTGAGGTCTGACACTCTTGATGGGGGGAGAGTAACTTGAGCCAGGGAAGTGTCTAGCTGTGCTCCTATAAATAAGATACGCTGTGATGGCGATAAGACAGATTTTCCAAAATTCACCGTTATGCCTAGTGAAGAGCAAAGATTGATGGCGTAGTCCCTGGCTTGTAGAAGACGACACTTGGTGGTGGCGGAAAGGAGCCAGTCGTCTAGATAAGGAAACACCCGGAATCCCTTTTGTCTCAAGTGAGACGCTACTACTGCCATGCATTTGGTGAACACCCTGGAGGCTGAGGTGAGACCAAAGGGCAGAGCGCGAAACTGGAAATGACTGGCTCCCAGCCGGAAGCGCAAATGATCTCTGGACGCCCTGGCCATTTTGATATGGTAGTATGCGTCTTTGAGATCTATAGAGCACATCCAGTCTCCCTTTTGCAGAAAAGGGAGGATTGACTGAAGCGTGACCATCCGGAACTTTTCCTTTTTTACAAAGGTATTTAACTTGCTGAGGTCTAAAATTGGCCTCCAGTCCCCTGTTTTCTTTGGAACTAAAAAGAACCTTGAGTAAGTTCCGGATCCTATTTGGTCCTCTGGGTCTGGTTGGATGACTCTGTTTTCGAGCAACCTTCTTACCTCTATGGTTGCTTGGTCTCGCAGACTGGGTGGAACATCTGGGAGTTTTTGGAGTTTGGTGGTATTTTTATGAAGGGAATGTTGTAGCCTCTGGTAACTATGCTTTTTACCCAGTAATCTGATGTAAGATTTAGCCAGGCCTCTGGGTATAAAGTCAAGCGACCCCCGACTGCCTCCAGAGTAGGACAGCCGGGCCTGCACTCAGGAGTGCTGGAAGGGTTTTCCAGAGAAGGTCTCTCTGTCACCCTGATTTTGCGGACCCCCTCTGCTGGCTGGGCGGCGTCTTCCATTTCTTCCCCCTCCTCTGCCTCTGGAGGGGGCATCACTTTGGGTGTGTTGAAAAGATCCCTGAGTCTTACGGAACCACATCTTTCCTCCTCGTTGCCCTTTAGGGTAGGGTCTAGATGGAACGGAAAAACGGACCCCTACGGCAGACAGGGTCTTCCCTTCTTGTTCACACCTCGTGAGTGTTTCCTTTACTTTGGGCCCAAACAGGGAGGCACCATCAAAGGGGGCACTGGCAAAGGAAGACTTAAAGGCTTCCGCAAAGGAGCATAAGCGCAACCAGGATTGTCTTCTCAGTGCAATCGCTGAAGCTGCCGCTCTACTCGATCCTTCGGCTGCGTATGAAATCAGCCTCATGGACGAGTTGACTATGGAATTTAGGGTGTTAAGTTGCGCTGTCACTTTCTCGGCGACAGCAGCATCTGTGTGTCCCTGAAGAGTATCTCCTAATTCCTTAATGAGATCTCTTTGTAAACGCGTAAAATGCGTAAGGTAGTTGAGCGATCGGATGGAAAAAGTCGCCGAACTAAATATGCGCTTCCCATATCTGCCCATTGTCCTAGAATCCTTATTAGGAGGATGGACAAAGGAAGATGATTCAGACATCTCTTTCTTAGTGGCCGCCGCCACCACCATAGTGTCTACGGGAACTCCTTTTGTTAGATAGGCTTTATCTTGGGGAGCTGTCATGTATTTGTTGGGTTTACGTGGGACTGGTTCCACTGTATCAGGTGTTTCCCAAGCCCTCCGAGCTACTAGATCCATGAGATTGTCAAAGGGAGGAGTCACCTTGGAGGTAGAAGGTTGAGTCCCAAATGCTTTCAGTAAAACCGATTCATCCGCAGAAGGGGTAAGGGTTTGCCAGTCCCCTCTTTGCTTCAGGATTTCCAAAATGTCTGCAAAAGAGACATCCTCAGAGGTGGACCGTGGGGACCCTTCTGTTTCATCTAAATCAGTATCAGATGTACGAGATTCCTGTGGGGAATCTATGTGCCTCCTCTTGCACAGTCGTTTCCTCGGAACATCCTCAGTAGGAGCTTCTGGGGATGCATCTGAGGAACCAGAGTCTCCCTGTGGGGACTTCTGAGGCATTGGGTCTCAACGCTTGGTAGGTACCGAAGGCACAGAAGCAGAACGCGGACCTTTTGGGGAAGGAGATAAAGAAGCCGATGAAGTAAGTGTCTGATCCGACAAGACCTTCCTCATGATGTCAAAGGCACCGGTGCCCCGACCCGAAGATCCGACCCAATCCGAAGAAGGAGGTTGTTTCTCCGGAATCGGAACCACGGGCTCCGACACCGAGGATGGATCCGAACTGATCTAAGCCGAGGCACCGAGAGGAAGAGTCGGTACCGAAATCTCGGTTCGACTATCCCCCCGGAACCCAGGAAAGATGTTCGGCTCCGAGACTCTCCGGCTGGTTCCGAAGCAGTCGAGGTCAACGGAGCCGATAGCACTACTGGAGGCTTCGGCACCGAGGGCTCTACAATCATCGGTTCTTCGACTCCTAACACCGATGACTCGACGGGTCTCGGAGGAGGAAGTGTCGAGGGAGCTGGAAAAGCTTCGAGTTTCGAAACCAACTGGGACGAAACCTCGAGTAATTTTGACAAAGCCAAATTCTCCATAAGCTTCTGTACCACTCGGTCCACATCGGAGTCGGAAAGTGGCCTCGAAGAACGGGTCGAAGGGATCGAAGCCATCACCGAGCGAAGGATAGTAGATGGTGGTACCTCTGATACCGGCTCCAAGACCTGAGCCTCGAGCAGAGATAAGGTCTCAACACCTGGCACCGAAGACATAGGAGCCGGTGTCCGAATTTGAAAAGAGGTGCTCGGAGCCGATGACTTGGGCTCCGACACTCTTGAAGACTTCGACCCCTTCGAAGAGTTCGAAACCTGTTCAGCCTTGTCCAGGGCCTCCTGAAACTCAGGTTTGATTAAACCTCTGTCCACCAACTTCCTGCGTCTTTCCAGCATGACCCTCCCACTAAAGGAATGACAGATGGAACAGTCTTCCTGCAAGTGGAGAGGGCCAAGACAGTAGACGCAGGATGAATGGTTGTCAGTAATGGACATCTTCTGTCCACACTGACACCTTTTAAATCCACTCTTAGTCTTTTCTGACATTCTAGTAGAAAAAAAGACAGCACTATATAGAAAAATTTCTAATTACAATATCAGAGATATAAGTATATATATATAAAAGTACAAAAAACACACCACAGCACACTGAGATATATGTATATATATTTTTGAAAGAAAAAATAAAATAGAAAAAGTTAACTTTCTTTTAAATACTGTAAGTTCTTACAGACAATAAACGGCCTAAGGCCCTTACTATTAATTTTAAAGGTAACAAACTACCTAAACTAGTTCACACAACTACTATATATATGAAGCTATCAATTATTAAGATAAAGATTATAAGAATATAAAAAAATATCTATATTTAACAAGAAGAAACAGTAAAAATTGTACTGGCCCGAGCCTCTCGATGCGATCTGCTGCTAGCGGCAAACTAGATCTGAGGGTTAGCACCGGAGGATCATGGGATATTACTGTGCCTCGAGCTTTCTCGAAGATGCGAGCTAGTGATGCCGCCGACTCGGAGCCGAGGATCGGCTCCGAACCCGTGTGTAAGAACAAACGGTGAGATTGAACAATTTCACATTACATATTTTTCTGACAACAAGTAAAAAAAAAATCCTTTGACAGGAATAGTATAGGCAATATGGGGCAATTCAATGTAAGACCCTTCTAAGATGTATCTGCACATATTACAAGCATGACACTTATACACGCCTATCCTACTACTTGTTACTGATGCCTTGTTTATATTAAATGAATCTCTACCTTTTTCAAACAACATCTTTAAACTGTGTTCATTTCTGTACACAAATTTTGGCTTTGATCCAACAGCTTTTAATAAATCATGGATCCCTTCTAGAATCTTCATTTTTTTCAACCACATTACGAACAATGCCCCCATCAACAGTCATGGGCATGTCTAAACATAAATGTCTATTTTCCTGAATCTACTGTACTTTCGATCTTAGGGCCTGTTTTAAGTGCTTGTTTTAAAATGGGCGAATACCAAACATCTCTCCTGTCCATAACATATTTCATTTGTTCATCTAATAAACATTCATCATATCCACGGTCTAAAAACATTTTTTTGATAAATAAAAATTCTTCTTCCAAAGAATCATTTTCACTCGTCATCCTACTTGCTCTGATAACCTGCCCTTTGGGAATGTTATTTTTAATGGACCTAGGGTGTTGACTTGAATAGTGCAAATTTTACACTATTTTACACTATTTTTATTAAAATTTATTATTTTATTTATCAAAAAAATATATAAATTTGAAAGCAGATAGAATGCCAGGATTAAATGATGCAATAAATATTAAATGCTTTTTAAAAGACAGAAGAGTATATGTGAAGAACTGAATGTGTAGTTGTCTTGAAAAGTTGATATTTTATATTTTTAAACCTGAAAAATATCTTACATTCCTCCATCTACTACAAGATGGAGACATTCAACCCAACCCAGGCCCTCTAACTTCCAACAAAACACACAGAAATCACCTCAAACCTCTCTCTCTCTCATCCATTGCATCCTCTGACTTATTATCCCTGGCCCATCTCAACATACGCAGTATCTGCAACAAAATCAGTCAACTCCATGCCCTACTAGAAGTACACAATGACATTCTATGCTTATCAGAAACTTGGCTAAAACCCTCTATTAAAGACATTGAAATTACCCCACCTGGATATAACATTCTGAGACTTGATCGCCTCCAGAAAAGGAGGTGGAGTAGCTATTCTATATAAAACAAAACTAAAACTTACTCTTCTGGACCTTACCCTTAACCAAAATAATAATGCCGAAATAATTGGTTCCAAAATTCAAATTAACACCACTAAATCTATAAACATCATCTGTGCATACCTCCCCCCTGGAAATAATATCCCCACCTTAGAACAACTTCTTGAACACCTCTCTATAAACCTCCCTCAAGAAACACTATTCCTTGGGGACTTTAACATTGACTGGAAATCTTGTAGCAATGCTAACCCCACCTCCCATATAAATCTTTTTGGTTTCAAACAACTAATTGATAGTCCAACTAGAATAAATAATAAAAGCAAAAAAGAAACCACCTTAGATTGGATTCTTACAAACTCTCCCCTACAAAACTACCAAACTGGCATCCTTCCAGATGACCTTAGCGATCACTCTCTTACTTATGTCATTAGGGCCAAAACTAAGCTAAACTTACCTACCTCACATAAAACAATATATTCAAAAAAACAATTTAATCCTGAAAGATTCCTAACAGAGCTTCCACAATACAACTGGACCCCTCTTAAACATCTCTCACTCAACAATGCTGTTGAACACTTCAACTCAGCATTCCTTGCCATCTTAAATCAACATGCTCCAAGTCGTATCATTAGAACAAAGACCAAAATAGCACCCTGGCTAACCTCTAATACCAAACAAAAAATTATACTTAGAAATAAATTGTGGGAAAAATGGCGTTCCTCCAGAAATCCAAACGATCACCAAACCTTCAAAGAACTCAGAAACAATACCAAAAAAGCTATACTTTCAGATAAAAAGAATTATTACCTTGAACTACAGCAATCAACCAAAGAACCAAAAAGTTTTGGTCTACTATCAATAATCTACTTACCCCAGGCAAAGTAGTTACACCAAACCCACAAAACTTAGACCCTGATAACCCCTCTTTAATAGCCAATAACTTCAATACCTTCTTTACTACTTCCATACAAAATCTAGCTAACCACTTAACGCCTGATTCCTCCCAACTGCTCTTAAATAACATCAACAACTGCCTTCCTCCCCTGCAACTTCAACCCATACCTACCTCCTACATACAATCTCTTCTACAAAAACTTAAACCCACTACCCCCTCAGCTGATAACCTTCCTGCTGAATTTCTTCAAGTAGCAGCCAAAGTTATCGCCTACCCTGTTTCCATCCTCATAAACAGATCCATAAAATAAAGTACTTTTCCAGCAATCTGGAAGATATCTCATATCATACCCCTACACAAAGGAGGCAAATCCACAGACCTTGCAAACTTTCGTCCTATAGCGCTATTATCTCCACTAGCTAAAATCATGGAAAAATGTATACACAAACAACTACTTAACCATCTCCTTCATAACAACCTACTAGCAAACACTCAACATGGATTTAGACCTTCACATAGTACTACCACTGCTCTACTTTCCTTTACCAACACTATCAACTGTAATCGTAACAACAACAAACTAACCTCTTCTCTTTTCCTAGACCTGTCAAAAGCCTTTGATATGGTCAACCACACACTTCTACTACACATATTAAAATCCCTTGCTTTGGATACCTCCTCCTTAACCTGGTTCTCTTCTTATCTTGAAAACCGACAACAAGCAGTACTCTGGAAAAATTGTCTATCTTCCTTACTACCTATCTCTTTAGGAGTACCACAAGGATCCATACTAGGCCCACTCTTATTCTCTATCTTTATTAATGACCTCCAAGCATCTATCCAAAACACTACATGTATACAATATGCAGATGATTCCACCATTATTTGCACAGCTTCCACTCAATCTGAACTCCACTCACTCACACAATCTACCTTTTCTATCGAACACTGGTTCTCAAAAAGATGTCTTCTCCTCAATCCCAAGAAAACAAAACTATTACTTTTCTCAACTACCCACAAATCTACTCAACTTAACTTCTATTACTGCAATTGATAACTCCCTCATCTCCCCAGACTTAACAACTAAACTACTTGGTGTTACTATTGACAATAATCTTAGCTATGATTACCACATCAATAACACTATAAAAGCAGCTAATAAAAAATTGGTTCATTGTACAGAATCAAACCCTACCTTACACCAGAAGCACAGACCACCTTAGCACAAACACATATTATCTCTACCCTATTGTATGCCTCCTCTATTTACACTAATCTCTCCAAAAGCAACCTGAAGAAACTTACTACATCCTACCACAATATAGCTCGCTTTGCCACAGCATCCCAGTATAGAACACACCACTGTCTAAACTTAAAACACTTACACTGGTTGGAACTTCCTAACAAGATTATATATCAACAACTCTTAATAACACATAACATATTATATCAACCATCTAAAACACCTGCTCTCAGTAACCTCTTGATCCCTTATAATAACTTGAAACAACTAAAGCTTCAAGTCAACACAACTCGAATTGCCAATTCTGCAGGTAACTGCCTTTTTCCAACGCAGTAGGCAAAATATGGAATAACCTCCTCACACATTACCTCTATAGGCTCCTTTGATCTTTTTAAAAACAACTTCTTGCACATCTTAATAACTTCTGGCTCTGCTCTTGTACCAATCCAGACTGAGAAACCTTATACCTTCTACTATCATACTTCCTTACTTCTCAACTGCAATCTTTCTCTGTGTTCTCAAACAACCTAATGACTGTACAGTTTCTACTGTTCTCACAAAAAAAAATATATATATATATATTGTATATACACTAATATGTATGAAATGACCTGAATGGAGTGTAGTTTTAGAAATAATTAATGTCTTTCTCAATACGTAGATAGCACTATATGTGTTCTATTTTTCTTGATCTAGACTATTAAGTATCCATGGTAACTCAATGTCTGTCAAAGGAACTTATAGTAAATCTACAATTTGTATAACCTTGTTTTAAATCTGTGGAGCTTTTCTCCCCGGGCCTCCACTGAAAATGGAAATTATCCAGCTGGACTAGCCCGGTCAACAAATGTAAAATAAAATAAAAATAAAATAAATAAAATAAAATTAGTTAATTGTTTTATTGCATTAATTGAATGGAGTGTTATTCAGTTATGTTGAGAGTATTTAAACAGTATTATATGTGCAGTATTTTTTATTTCTGATGAGGTCTTGCTGATGAAAGCGGTGATTAAAGAAGATTTATGCTAAATTCCAGTCTTTACTTCAGTCGTGGTAGAAGTTTTTTATTTTATAAATTTAGGTTTCCCAGGTCTGTCCAGCTACTACTATGCCTGTCTCACTCAACACACTATCAAGTGGTGATCAGCATCTCTCTTCATCTTTGTGTACAGGTCTGATGACACAACAACAAAGATCACTGCTAACCTCTGACCTCAGGTGCTTTGGTACCCGTTACACTTTCAAACAGTCTTGTGTTTAATGAAGGTACATGAAACCACTGAAGCCCCATAAAAATGTACCACAACATACATATATACTTAAGCAGCAGTTGAGTCTCAAGCAAATGTATGAGGGGGAGAATATATAACTATATATATATATATATATATATATATATATATATATATATATATATGGGTCTACCTGAAAATGCCGACATCGCAGAACGCCGACGAGAACACCGACACCAGAAGATCGACAACGGAGAAGACCAACAGTTGAGAATCCCGACGCTGAGAACACCGACATGTTAAGGTAAGTGTGCGACAGGGATGGACGTTAGGGTCAGGGTGTGGGTAAGGTAAGTGTGCGATAGTGATGGAGTTTAGGTTTAGGGGCGGGTTAAGTGAGTCAGGGTTAGGGTGTGGGTAAGGTAAGTGTGCGATAGTGATGGACCTTAGGGTTAGAGTTAAGGTTAGTGCATAGATATTTGTGTATGTAAGGTTTAGTGTAGGTTTGTAAGGTTTTTGGTGTGCTTGTGTTGTTTGGGAAAGGTATTTGTTTTGTTGTTTGTCGGGATTTTAGTTTGTCGGGCATGTGAAGTTTCGTGTTTTTGAACTTTTTTTTTTTCGGTGTTTTCGTGTCGGTTATTTCGTTGTCAGTGTTTTGGCATGTCGGTTTTATCAGGTAGACCCATATATATTATATATATATATATATATATATATATATATATATATATATATATATATGGGTTCACTTTATAATCCCGAAATCCTGAAATATCGAATTTCAGAATTTCGAGATCATAAAGCCGAAGCCTTACAATCCCAAAACCCCAGAAGTGCGAATTTTAAAATTGCGAATCCTACACTAACCATACACCACACACATACACACACCTTCCCCCCACAAGCACACAAACCTACACTACATACAAGCAGGGGGCCAAGCTCCACTGCACCCCCCACACCCCCCTTACTAAAATATACTAACTCCAAGGTCACACTACTCAGAGAAACACAAGAAAACACCACCACACACCTATATTCCCCTCGCACACACACATCACATTCACAACACAGATTGCCACACACTAAAGCCCTAACCAAAACCCTTAAACATAAATACTTACCTGAACTTCCACCTATCCATTCACACACTGCAACACCAGAAGCGCTACTTCAACATCTCCGAACTTCTGGATTTTGAAATTCACGCTTCTGGGGTTTCTGTGTTTCGAGCTTTCGGCTTTATAATTTCAGGATTCTGAAATTCGATATTTCAGAATTTCGGGACTATAAAGTGTTCCTACACACACACATATATATATATATATATATATATATATATATATATATATATATATATATATATAAACAAATAAACTCGCTGCAAGCAATACGCTTGAAATCACCAGCAAAACAAAAGCCAGATTAAAATTGAAGAATAGTAGATGCTGCTGGTAATTGCTCCACGTAAAAAATAGTAACTAAAGGAAACGCAAAGTCAAGAACACAATTCCATAAGTATTCACGTCTATTCAGACCCAGTTAAGTATTCGTAGTTCTTTAAAAATGGTAAAAGAACCATAAAGTGCAACAAACCACAAAGGTTCCAGTCTATTCAGACCAAAGAGTGCAAAAGCATGTAAACATATTCCTCAATAAATGATAAAACGATAAAGCCAGACCAGTATAAAAAGAACACAGGTTTAACATGGGCGTAAATGACCTGAGACTTACCTCACTGGGCTATATGAAGAGAGACATTATGGATCTTTCTGAATGTGTGTCACAGATAGGTATGTGTCTTGCACTGAGCAGCATTCTGCCTTCACCAAGTATGATGCCATGGTATGAACAGAAAATTACTGATTTTAACAACTGGCTTAGTTTATGGTGCCACTCCAGGCGGTTTAATGTCTATCAACATGAGATGATATGGCTAACAGACCATGTTGCTTTGTTAAGGATGGTCTGTACCTGACTCCTCCCACCCCGGGCTTTCAAATATTGGCTAAAACTTTATCCATCCCCTTAGAGCCTTTTTTTAGGTAATGTCAAAATGACAAAACTACCAACAGAGGAAAAAACTCAAAGAAACCTTAATGTGTTACTCCTCAATGCTAGCAACCTTAACAAGAAACTCCATACCCTACAAGCTCTCCTTACTCTGGTTAATGTGGACAACTGTGCTGTTATGGAGACTTTGTTTAAAGCTGCAGAAAGTACTCTGACAGTGCAAGGCTTCAGTGGCTTCCACAGACTTAGGCCAACAGTAGCACAGATAGGGCTAAAAGTGGAGATGTCTCAATCTACATTAGCAACAAATACAGCTCCAGCTTGGTAAAACAGGACGATGCCTTGCAGTTCATCCACCTCAAAGCCACTATAGAGACGGTTTCTTACACTGTCTTGGTCAACTACAAGTCACCCTTTATGACCCACAAAGTTCTTACCCAGAGCTACTAGAGGTGCTCACCATTCAACCAAAAACCCTATTCACGGGAGACTAACTACCCTTCTGTATATTGGGAAATGTATACTGCCTCTAAATCACAGGCACAACGTTTCCTGAACTTTATTAACAAGAACATCCTGGACCAGATAATCAAACATTCTGGATCTAGTACTCAAAAACATGAGAGAGCACTTTACCCTATATGTCACATCCTTACTGGTGGGGTCAAACCATAAAGCTGTTTCCTTTGAAATAAAAATCAGCCTGGAAAACCAAACTAAACCTGTAACAGTTAGGAACTATTCTAAAGCAAATTCATCCTATTAAGCGATCATTTGTCAAAATTCACATCTCTCACAAAACCCAAGAACACAGCTACCTATGCAGAATTATTCAAAGAAACCCTGTACAAAGATGTAAATGGCTGCACTGAGGTTGTAGTACCTACCAGAAGTAAGCCCAAATCTAACACCAAAAACAAATCCCACTGGTGGAATCTTTACCTTAACAGATGTTATAACTATGAAAAAAGCCATGGCCAAAATTAGAAACAGTAACTCCCATAGAAACAAGAGCTCTCTGATTCAACTACACAAGAAAGTAATAAGTCTAATAAAGTCAAAGAAGGCCAATTAGAATGTTGGGATAGCCTCCCAGGCTAAGGACAATCACAAGGCCTTCTTCTGCAATGTCAGGAACCTTAAAGGTAATACTCAGCAGTGTGCAGAACTGTTTGTAAATGGCACAACCTTCAATGACCATGGTAACACAGCAAATCTACTGGATATTGAATTTGGCTATAACTTCACCCCCAACTCCTCCCCCCACTATCCCCAGTGAAATTCCTTCTTGCATATCTTCCCACCTATTAACAAGCAGCAGGTCTTGGAGGCTCTTGCCAAAGCCAAAAATCACTGCTTCAATTGACCCTGAAAATATCTTTGGTTGCCTCCTTAATAGACTAAAAATTGGCCTAGCAGGACCACTTGAGGAACTCCTCAACTGCAGACTCAAAACAACTTATGTGCCAGGTGAATGGAGGGGTGTAATGGTCATCCCTCTTCATAAGGGTGGACCATCAACTGACCTCCGGAACTACAGATCCATCAGTCTAACACATCTGATATGCAAAGCCATGGAAATGATCAGCAAAGACATTAACAACCTACAGACACTGGATCCTTCCCAGTCTGGGAATGTCTTGCCTACGCATCCTGGTAGACTTCTTCGAGATAGACACCAAAGCTACGGATGAGAGGAAAAAGGTGTATGCTGCCTATCCTGACCTGGCTAAGGCATTCAATGCAATACCCCACTGAGATATTATTGACAAGCTCTCAGAACCAGGCATACATCCCTACATAACTTTCTGGATGGCTGGCTGGCTCACAGACTGGACCCAAAAAGTCAGGATCAATGAGACCATATCAACAAGAAAACAAGTCACTGTGGAGTACCCTAGGTCTCCGTGCTGGGTCTGCTCCTGTTTGCCATCCACTTCTCTGAAGTCAAGGCTAATGTCAAAGGCCTCTGGCTCACCAAATGTACAGATGACTGTAAACTGGGAGATATCACAGATTCCCTCCATGACACCAACATCCAACAAGATGATTTAACACAAACAAATGAATAGTGCCAAAGCCAAAAACTCAGTGAGAAGATTTGCTATACAGTGCCCTTTGAGAAATTGCCTACCGAAGCTAATCACACCATCAATAAAACAGCCCTAAGAGATGACCCGATAGTTAGGGATCTGGGAATGTGTAGACAGTAATCTGGCCTTTGACCAACACATATCCAAGATAGTAAGAAAATCATTCTATGTCGCCCAACGCATAAGCAAGGGTATGGCATCTTGGTCCAAAGAAGTTAAAGTATCATTCTACTCAGCCCTTATTAGACCCATCATTGAGTATTATGCCACCTTTGGCATGTACCTATTCAAGCACTTGAAACAGTTAGAATGCTGTCAAAGGTTCCTCACAAACTGAATCCAGGTTATGAATGCCTTGTGCTACACAGACTGCCTTAAGGCCCTGTCTTTTTACTACAGGTTACTGAGAGGCAATCTATGCCTGGCATACAAAGCATCCTCAGATCCACCTCTGATAGATCACTTGCACATCCACAAAACAAACAGCACCAGAAACACTAGATCCAAGGACCTGAATTTTTCCTGTGACATAAATACAACATGCTAGACAGACTGATATGTGTCTCAAAGGATCCCAGCACTATGGAATAAGATCTCCATTCATGTGAAGCAGAGTTCATTCCTAACCCTATTCAAACAAAACCTGGATTACTGCATGAGAAATTGCAAATTCACTCCTTGATTTGCAGAATGTCTCTTTAGCAAATAGACTGACAGTAAGTAAATTAATCCCCCATCTAACATAACCCCACCACATAACCCTTACCTACCTCCTTAGCAACATAATGCACGATATAGGCATCCAAGGTACTTTGGGACAAAATTGCATTGGGGTGCACAGCTAGGCTTGTAAAGACCCTGGTGGTTATTAGCCTAGTATAAACCTATGAAGACTGCTACAGCATGAAACTATTTAAAAATGGGTGCATCAAACTGACCCTAAAGACTCTGAAAAATGTATTTTGCTAATGAAACTATGTATAGAACTGAGCAGTTTAGACCTGTAGTAAAATCATATTCACATGACAAATGTTCGACAGACATGTTGGTCAAAGGCCAAATTACTGTCTGTGTATGTTCCCAGATTGCTAACTACCAGGTCAACTATTAAGGGTGTTTTATCGATGCAGTAATTAGCTTGCGTAACAAACAAAATGTATCCGCTACAGACGTACGCTATTTTAATTGTGGAACAAAGCATCTCGCAGCCTGTGTAACAGCGATAGCAATGCTGTTACCTCTGTGAAAACTATCACCTCTGAAAAGCGTGCTACTAGTGATGTTAAGCCTCTAGAATGTGATAAATTACCTGCTTGAATATTTGAGACTGCATTCTGTTACTGTACAATTGACAGTTTTATTAAACACAATGTCTTAATTGATGGCAAATAACTGTGTGTATCTCAGGCAATATGATAATATTTATAAAAGGGCAATATATATGCAATGAGAAAACTATTACTACGAAAGCAATAGAAGTGATGCGTGTTCACAGTGATGAGAAACAGTATCTTATGCTTCAGACCAAAGCACAAACTGGGTTTGGAAAAGCAGTCTACCCAGCTACTGTCATTGCAGATCTAAGACATGACAGGATAATAGGTAAAAGTGCTCCCCATTTTAAAGAGCTGTGGAATGACTCAATGGGAAGAAGGTACTTTACTTGACAGCCCAAGTGTGGGAAGGGGAAGCAGTAGATGAATAATCCTACAGATGTGCCTTACCTTTCTCAGATAAAGGGGAGGGGGATTCTCGGATACATTCATTGCAGTGTACGGATTTAACAAAGGCTAAGGTATAGTCACAGATGGCCCTAAAGGTACAAATATTTGGCTAACAATGGAAAGAGAGGAAGAATGTAAAATGAGATGTCAGAAAATGCCTCAAACACAGCAGCCTGCAAGAGCAGAACTTGGAGAAAAAAGGTACTTACACACTACTATATTGCAGCTTTTAAGTGTTGCAAAACAGTTAGTAGAAGTGTCTTCACAGCCTGAAAACACTGCAAATCAGGGAGTTGAAATCTCTAGGACACAGGTTCCCAAAGTGTAGGTCGCAAGCTGATTTTGGGTGGGTCTTGTTAACTATTAAACTAATACTTAAAGTATGACAATAGTTTACATGCCCCTTTAAATCCTGAAAAAAACACTGTTGTGGAGGCGTCCTCTCCTTCAAGGAGGGCCATACGTGCTTCACATGCACGCATGCTGACATGAATGTAAACTCAGTCTTCACTTACTGTGGAATTTAAACTAGCCGTGCAGAGGTAATTGTGAGTGTATGAGTGTATAAGTATGTGTTAGTTAAACTGGCGGTTCGTTTCTCTGTATGAGAAAGTATGTGTGTATGTAATTTAAACTAGCCATTCATATGACAGATAAAGTGCCTGTGTTACTGTGTGAGAAAGTAGTTGTGTGTGTGTGTGTGTGTGTGTGTGTGTGTGTGTGTGTGTGTGTGTGTGTGTGTGTGTGTGTGTGTGTGTGTGTGTGTGTGTGTGTGTGTGTGTGTGTGTGTGTGTGTGAATACTACTGCAGAAGTTCAGTTAATGGAAATGTTAACCACTGCTCTGAAATTAATGCTGTTTGGGAACTTATAAATTCTATATAACTGTTAAAACTTGGCTGCTGATGTGATTGTGCAGGCATCCACTGTACTTTTGAGTGTCAGAGAGCAGCCCCATCATTGCCAAAAGGTCTTGCAGGTGAGTAATGGAAATTGTGCTGTATTTGTTTATTACTGCCCACTGGGACAGAATGTAAGAGAACTGCTTAGCACCCTCATACGGTTTACAATGTGAAATCCTGACTTGTCCTTGTGTTTGACATGTGTTTTTTCACTTTTGGGGATGAGTGTGATGGACTTATTTACTTTAAGCAAGCTTGATACGGGTGCACATACACTTTTCCAGTGAAATGGGTACACATACACCTTTCCAGGGAAAGCTGTCATTCTGTAAATGGACAGTTCTGTGTTCTTTTATTATAATGTATTTATTTTGTGTTATTAATTTTATTATTATGAGTTATAAAATTAAAGAATGATATAAGAAAACAAGCCCATTCTTTACATACACCTCATTATGCATCTAAAAGTTATATATTATAATTAAGTGTATCAATTAAAATTTTAAAAGTAATAAACATATTTTTTTTTTTATTCAGCCCCCTTCCTTTTAAAATATGCATTACAAGTGAGTAGTGGGGCGTGAAAAATTACAGTTTTCGAAAGCGGGTCTCAGCCCTTAAAAGTTTGGGAACCAATGTGCTCTAGTATAACTGAACAAAAGGAAACCCTCACTAAAAAGGTGCATCTAAAGCAATGAAGTTAGAAAGTATGGAAATACACCACTTGAGCTGAATTATAAGGTTTCTGACAAGCTAAAATAGAAGACCCCCCTCCCAAAAAGAATTCCTAACAGCTGGTGATGACTGAGAGGAAGAAATGCAACAATCAGAAAGATTTCACCAAAACAATTAGAGAGGAAGAAACAATACTTGGTTGGAATTCTAAATCCACCTCTGTCAGTACAAGCTGGAAAAAAATCACATAACGAAAGACTTTAGGCAATAGAACTTTTTAAATAAAAAAATAAAGTAATATTGAAGATAAAATATACTTTATGGTACTATTTTCAGACAAAAAGCAACCTAGAGAAAAAAAGGAAAATGACAGGGCAAAGTTCATTTGCCTTAAAACACAAAAGAGACCAACATAAAGGAGAAAGTGTATACTAAGGGACAAAATAACTTTGAACAGAGCTCTAGTAATTGTCTTATTTAGCTAACATGTAGAAGTTGTACGCAAATGTAAGAGGGTTCTATGTATGAGGTTCACAGAGAAACGAAACAAAAAATTAAATAAGGCAGAGATGGCAGTTGGCACTAAAGAATATGGATATAAACTGCCTTTTCTAGGAGAAAAGTTGGACACAGACCCCAGTGACTGGACTGGTAAGCGGGGAAAGAGTAAACTCTACCTCATCAAAGAATGAACACCAGGGCTAGCTGACCTTCAGGTAAACCAGTTAAATTTTAGAAAGGTGGATCGGGAATATGACACAGTATGAACACAATGACAGAAATATAGCCAATACTTCGAGTTCCAACAGTAATGTGGTAAATTGAGTAACCAGTGAGTTCTAAAAAGGCTTGCGTGTTTGACCAAGACACAGAAAAGGAATGTGGCTAATGTAGTTAGGGTAACACATCCCCCAAAGCAGCAAATCATCCTGACAGAAGACTGAACAATCCAAAACAAGTAGTAGCTTTATTTCATGTTGCGGAGCAAACCAAACATTCTAAGCAACAGAAAATGTAGTACAAAAACAAAGATATCTCCAATATACCTATGACGAACCAAGATATTAGTGAAAACATATTGACATGAAGGTCATAGTAATTCTAGACTGTGTGGACACATCAGTTGTGAAGTGCACCATCTGTCAGGTTAGGTAAGAAAATCCAATGTTAAATGTTACAAAGCCTGTAATATTTATTTATTTAACATTTGTTTACCGGGAAAGTCTGACCAATTTTCAATGGAGGGCCGGGGAGAAACATTCCAGACGCATGTCTTTGTAACGTGGGAGGAAACCACAGTACCTGGAGAAAACCCACACAAACACAGGGAGGACATGCAGACTCTGCCCAAAAGGCACTCAAGCCAAGAATCAAACTGAGAACCTCTTCTTTTGAGGCAACAGTGCTACCGCTGCACCACTGCATTGTCCAGTGGTAATAAAATTAAAACTGCTGCTGGGCAGCAAGAAATGTGCATTAAAATACTCAATAAAATTCAAAACAGTGCAATAAAAGTACCTTAAAAGTAGCTCACTGAATAAGATAAAACATTGTATAGACAGAAACTGATCTTTCTTAACAGCACAGTGAAAAAAATACTAACAAAAACAGACAGTGTGAGTAAGGCATACATCTGGAAGCAAAGTACTTTACACAGAAAGTACAGTTGTGTAAAATCTTG